>NW_027194689.1:0-46047 GCF_032444005.1 Ranitomeya imitator
TCTGGCACAAGTGCAGTGCTGGCTAGGATCAAGGCAAAGGGCACAAGTGCTGGCTAGGCTTAAGGCAATGGGCACAAGTGCAAGCTAGGCTTAAGGCCTGGGCACAAGTGCGGGCTAGGGTTAAGGCCTGGGCACAAGTGCGGGCTAGGCTTAAGGCGATGGGCACAAGTGCAGTGCTGGCTAGGAGCAAGGCAGGGGGCACAAGTGCTGGCTATGCTTAAGGCATGGGCACAAGTGCGGGCTAGGCTTAAGGCCTGGGCACAAGTGCGGGCTAGGCTTAAGGCCTGGGCACAAGTGCGGGCTAGGCTTAAGGCCTGGGCACAAGTGCGGGCTAGGCTTAAGGCCTGGGCTCAAGTGCGGGCTAGGCTTAAGGCCTGGGCACAAGTGCGGGCTACGCTTAAGGCCTGGGCACAAGTGCGGGCTGGGCTTAAGGCCGTGGCACAAGTGCGGGCTGGGCTTAAGGCCGTGGCACAAGTGCGGGCTGGGCTTAAGGCCTGGGCACAAGTGCGGGCTGGGCTTAAGGCCTGGGCACAAGTGCGGGCTAGGCTTAAGGCCTGGGCACAAGTGCGGGCTAGGCTTAAGTCCTGGGCACAAGTGCGGGCTAGGCTTAAGGCCTGGGCACAAGTGCGGGCTAGGCTTAAGGCCTGGGCACAAGTGCGGGCTAGGCTTAAGGCCTGGGCACAAGTGCAGTGCTGGCTAGGCTTAAGGCTGGGGCACAAGTGCGGGCTAGACTTAAGGCCAGGGCACAAGTGCGGGCTAGGCTTAAGGCCTGGGCACAAGTGCGGGCTAGGCTTAAGGCCTGGGCACAAGTGCGGGCTGGGCTTAAGGCCTGGGCACAAGTGCGGGCTGGGCTTAAGGCCGTGGCACAAGTGCGGGCTGGGCTTAAGGCCTGGGCACAAGTGCGGGCTGGGCTTAAGGCCTGGGCACAAGTGCGGGCTAGGCTTAAGGCCTGGGCACAAGTGCGGGCTAGGCTTAAGGCATGGGCACAAGTGCAGTGCTGGCTAGGAGCAAGGCAGGGGGCACAAGTGCTGGCTATGCTTAAGGCATGGGCACAAGTGCGGGCTAGGCTTAAGGCCTGGGCACAAGTGCGGGCTAGGCTTAAGGCCTGGGCACAAGTGCGGGCTAGGCTTAAGGCCTGGGCACAAGTGCGGGCTAGGCTTAAGGCCTGGGCTCAAGTGCGGGCTAGGCTTAAGGCCTGGGCACAAGTGCGGGCTACGCTTAAGGCCTGGGCACAAGTGCGGGCTGGGCTTAAGGCCGTGGCACAAGTGCGGGCTGGGCTTAAGGCCGTGGGCACAAGTGCGGGCTGGGCTTAAGGCCTGGGCACAAGTGCGGGCTGGGCTTAAGGCCTGGGCACAAGTGCGGGCTAGGCTTAAGGCCTGGGCACAAGTGCGGGCTAGGGCTTAAGTCCTGGGCACAAGTGCGGGGCTAGGCTTAAGGCCTGGGCACAAGTGCGGGCTAGGCTTAAGGCCTGGGCACAAGTGCGGGCTGGGCTTAAGGCCTGGGCACAAGTGCGGGCTGGGCTTAAGGCCGTGGGCACAAGTGCGGGCTGGGCTTAAGGCCTGGGCACAAGAAGTGCGGGCTGGGCTTAAGGCCTGGGCACAAGTGCGGGCTAGGCTTAAGGCCTGGGCACAAGTGCAGGCTAGGCTTAAGGCTTGGGCACAAGTGCAGTGCTGGCTAGGCTTAAGGCCGGGGCACAAGTGCGGGCTAGACTTAAGGCCGGAGCACAAGTGCGGGCTAGACTTAAGGCCGGGGCACAAGTGCGGGCTAGGCTTAAGGCCGGGGCACAATTGCCGGCTAGGCTTAAGGCCGGGGCACAAGTGCGGCCTAGGCTTAAGGCCGGGGCACAATTGCGGGCTAGGCTTAAGGCCGGGGCACAAGTGCGGGCTAGGCTTAAGGCCTAGGCACAAGTGCGGGCTAGGCTTAAGGCCTGGGCACAAGTGCGGGCTAGGCTTAAGGCTTGGGCACAAGTGCGGGCTAAGTTTAAGGCCTGGGCACAAGTGCGGGCTAGGCTTAAGGCCTGGGCACAAGTGCGGGCTAGGCTTAAGGCCTGGGCACAAGTGCTGGCTAGGCTTAAGGTCTGGGCACAAGTGCAGTGCTGGCTAGGATCAAGGCAAAGGGCACAAGTGCTGGCTAGGCTTAAGGCATGGGCACAAGTGCAAGCTAGGCTTATGGCCTGGGCACAAGTGCGGGCTAGGCTTAAGGCCTGGGCACAAGTGCGGGCTAGGCTTAAGGCATGGGCACAAGTGCAGTCCTGGCTAGGAGCAAGGCAGGGGGCACAAGTGCTGGCTATGCTTAAGGCATGGGCACAAGTGCGGGCTAGGCTTAAGGCCTTGGCACAAGTGCGGGCGAGGCTTAAGGCCTGGGCACAAGTGCGGGTTAGGCTTAAGGCCTGTGCACAAGTGCGGGTTAGGCTGAAGGCCTGGGCACAAGTGCGGGCTAGGCTTAAGGCCTGGGCACAAGTGCGGGCTAGGCTTAAGGCCTGGGCACAAGTGCGGGCTGGGCTTAAGGCCGTGGCACAAGTGCGGGCTGGGCTTAGGGCCTGGGCACAAGTGCGGGCTGGGCTTAAGGCCTGGGCACAAGTGCGGGCTGGGCTTAAGGCCTGGGCACAAGTGCGGGCTAGGCTTAAGGCCTGGGCACAAGTGCGGGCTAGGCTTAAGGCCTGGGCACAAGTGCGGGCTAGGCTTAAGGCCTGGGCACAAGTGCGGGCTAGGCTTAAGGCCTGGGCACAAGTGCAGGCTAGGCTTAAGGCTTGGGCACAAGTGCAGTGCTGGCTAGGCTTAAGGCCGGGGCACAAGTGCGGGCTAGACTTAAGGCCGGGGCACAAGTGCGGGCTAGACTTAAGGCCGGGGCACAAGTGCGGGCTAGGCTTAAGGCTGGGGCACAATTGCGGGCTAGGCTTAAGGCCGGGGCACAAGTGCGGGCTAGGCTTAAGGCCTGGGCACAAGTGCGGGCTAGGCTTAAGGCCTGGGCACAAGTGCTGGCTAGGCTTAAGGTCTGGGCACAAGTGCAGTGCTGGCTAGGATCAAGGCAAAGGGCACAAGTGCTGGCTAGGCTTAAGGCATGGGCACAAGTGCAAGCTAGGCTTAAGGCCTGGGCATAAGTGCGGGCTAGGGTTAAGGCCTGGGCACAAGTGCGGGCTAGGCTTAAGGCATGGGCACAAGTGCAGTGCTGGCTAGGAGCAAGGCAGGGGGCACAAGTGCTGGCTATGCTTAAGGCATGGGCACAAGTGCGGGCTAGGCTTAAGGCCTGGGCACAAGTGCGGGCTAGGCTTAAGGCCTGGGCACAAGTGCGGGCTAGGCTTAAGGCCTGGGCACAAGTGCGGGCTAGGCTTAAGGCCTGGGCTCAAGTGCGGGCTAGGCTTAAGGCCTGGGCACAAGTGCGGGCTACGCTTAAGGCCTGGGCACAAGTGCGGGCTGGGCTTAAGGCCGTGGCACAAGTGCGGGCTGGGCTTAAGGCCGTGGCACAAGTGCGGGCTGGGCTTAAGGCCTGGGCACAAGTGCGGGCTGGGCTTAAGGCCTGGGCACAAGTGCGGGCTAGGCTTAAGGCCTGGGCACAAGTGCGGGCTAGGCTTAAGTCCTGGGCACAAGTGCGGGCTAGGCTTAAGGCCTGGGCACAAGTGCGGGCTAGGCTTAAGGCCTGTGCACAAGTGCGGGCTAGGCTTAAGGCCTGGGCACAAGTGCAGTGCTGGCTAGGCTTAAGGCTGGGGCACAAGTGCGGGCTAGACTTAAGGCCAGGGCACAAGTGCGGGCTAGGCTTAAGGCCTGGGCACAAGTGCGGGCTAGGCTTAAGGCCTGGGCACAAGTGCGGGCTGGGCTTAAGGCCTGGGCACAAGTGCGGGCTGGGCTTAAGGCCGTGGCACAAGTGCGGGCTGGGCTAAAGGCCTGGGTACAAGTGCGGGCTGGGCTTAAGGCCTGGGCACAAGTGCGGGCTAGGCTTAAGGCCTGGGCACAAGTGCGGGCTAGGCTTAAGGCCTGGGCACAAGTGCGGGCTAGGCTTAAGGCCTGGGCACAAGTGCGGGCTAGGCTTAAGGCCTGGGCACAAGTGCGGGCTAGGCTTAAGGCCTGGGCACAAGTGCGGGCTAGGCTTAAGGCCTGGGCACAAGTGCGGGCTAGGCTTAAGGCCTGGGCACAAGTGCGGGCTAGGCTTAAGGCCTGGGCACAAGTGCAGGCTAGGCTTAAGGCTTGGGCACAAGTGCAGTGCTGGCTAGGCTTAAGGCCGGGGCACAAGTGCGGGCTAGACTTAAGGCCGGAGCACAAGTGCGGGCTAGACTTAAGGCCGGGGCACAAGTGCGGGCTAGGCTTAAGGCCGGGGCACAATTGCCGGCTAGGCTTAAGGCCGGGGCACAAGTGCGGCCTAGGCTTAAGGCCGGGGCACAATTGGGGGCTAGGCTTAAGGCCGGGGCACAAGTGCGGGCTAGGCTTAAGGCCTAGGCACAAGTGCGGGCTAGGCTTAAGGCCTGGGCACAAGTGCGGGCTAGGCTTAAGGCTTGGGCACAAGTGCGGGCTAAGTTTAAGGCCTGGGCACAAGTGCGGGCTAGGCTTAAGGCCTGGGCACAAGTGCGGGCTAGGCTTAAGGCCTGGGCACAAGTGCTGGCTAGGCTTAAGGTCTGGGCACAAGTGCAGTGCTGGCTAGGATCAAGGCAAAGGGCACAAGTGCTGGCTAGGCTTAAGGCATGGGCACAAGTGCAAGCTAGGCTTATGGCCTGGGCACAAGTGCGGGCTAGGCTTAAGGCCTGGGCACAAGTGCGGGCTAGGCTTAAGGCATGGGCACAAGTGCAGTCCTGGCTAGGAGCAAGGCAGGGGGCACAAGTGCTGGCTATGCTTAAGGCATGGGCACAAGTGCGGGCTAGGCTTAAGGCCTTGGCACAAGTGCGGGCGAGGCTTAAGGCCTGGGCACAAGTGCGGGTTAGGCTTAAGGCCTGTGCACAAGTGCGGGTTAGGCTGAAGGCCTGGGCACAAGTGCGGGCTAGGCTTAAGGCCTGGGCACAAGTGCGGGCTAGGCTTAAGGCCTGGGCACAAGTGCGGGCTGGGCTTAAGGCCGTGGCACAAGTGCGGGCTGGGCTTAGGGCCTGGGCACAAGTGCGGGCTGGGCTTAAGGCCTGGGCACAAGTGCGGGCTGGGCTTAAGGCCTGGGCACAAGTGCGGGCTAGGCTTAAGGCCTGGGCACAAGTGCGGGCTAGGCTTAAGGCCTGGGCACAAGTGCGGGCTAGGCTTAAGGCCTGGGCACAAGTGCGGGCTAGGCTTAAGGCCTGGGCACAAGTGCAGGCTAGGCTTAAGGCTTGGGCACAAGTGCAGTGCTGGCTAGGCTTAAGGCCGGGGCACAAGTGCGGGCTAGACTTAAGGCCGGGGCACAAGTGCGGGCTAGACTTAAGGCCGGGGCACAAGTGCGGGCTAGGCTTAAGGCTGGGGCACAATTGCGGGCTAGGCTTAAGGCCGGGGCACAAGTGCGGGCTAGGCTTAAGGCCTGGGCACAAGTGCGGGCTAGGCTTAAGGCCTGGGCACAAGTGCTGGCTAGGCTTAAGGTCTGGGCACAAGTGCAGTGCTGGCTAGGATCAAGGCAAAGGGCACAAGTGCTGGCTAGGCTTAAGGCATGGGCACAAGTGCAAGCTAGGCTTAAGGCCTGGGCACAAGTGCGGGCTAGGGTTAAGGCCTGGGCACAAGTGCGGGCTAGGCTTAAGGCATGGGCACAAGTGCAGTGCTGGCTAGGAGCAAGGCAGGGGGCACAAGTGCTGGCTATGCTTAAGGCATGGGCACAAGTGCGGGCTAGGCTTAAGGCCTGGGCACAAGTGCGGGCTAGGCTTAAGGCCTGGGCACAAGTGCGGGCTAGGCTTAAGGCCTGGGCACAAGTGCGGGCTAGGCTTAAGGCCTGGGCACAAGTGCGGGCTAGGCTTAAGGCCTTGGCACAAGTGCGGGCGAGGCTTAAGGCCTGGGCACAAGTGCGGGTTAGGCTTAAGGCCTGGGCACAAGTGCGGGCTAGGCTTAAGGCCTGGGCACAAGTGCAGTCCTGGCTAGGAGCAAGGCAGGGGGCACAAGTGCTGGCTATGCTTAAGGCATGGGCACAAGTGCGGGCTAGGCTTAAGGCCTTGGCACAAGTGCGGGCGAGGCTTAAGGCCTGGGCACAAGTGCGGGTTAGGCTTAAGGCCTGTGCACAAGTGCGGGTTAGGCTGAAGGCCTGGGCACAAGTGCGGGCTAGGCTTAAGGCCTGGGCACAAGTGCGGGCTAGGCTTAAGGCCTGGGCACAAGTGCGGGCTGGGCTTAAGGCCGTGGCACAAGTGCGGGCTGGGCTTAGGGCCTGGGCACAAGTGCGGGCTGGGCTTAAGGCCTGGGCACAAGTGCGGGCTGGGCTTAAGGCCTGGGCACAAGTGCGGGCTAGGCTTAAGGCCTGGGCACAAGTGCGGGCTAGGCTTAAGGCCTGGGCACAAGTGCGGGCTAGGCTTAAGGCCTGGGCACAAGTGCGGGCTAGGCTTAAGGCCTGGGCACAAGTGCAGGCTAGGCTTAAGGCTTGGGCACAAGTGCAGTGCTGGCTAGGCTTAAGGCCGGGGCACAAGTGCGGGCTAGACTTAAGGCCGGGGCACAAGTGCGGGCTAGACTTAAGGCCGGGGCACAAGTGCGGGCTAGGCTTAAGGCTGGGGCACAATTGCGGGCTAGGCTTAAGGCCGGGGCACAAGTGCGGGCTAGGCTTAAGGCCTGGGCACAAGTGCGGGCTAGGCTTAAGGCCTGGGCACAAGTGCTGGCTAGGCTTAAGGTCTGGGCACAAGTGCAGTGCTGGCTAGGATCAAGGCAAAGGGCACAAGTGCTGGCTAGGCTTAAGGCATGGGCACAAGTGCAAGCTAGGCTTAAGGCCTGGGCACAAGTGCGGGCTAGGGTTAAGGCCTGGGCACAAGTGCGGGCTAGGCTTAAGGCATGGGCACAAGTGCAGTGCTGGCTAGGAGCAAGGCAGGGGGCACAAGTGCTGGCTATGCTTAAGGCATGGGCACAAGTGCGGGCTAGGCTTAAGGCCTGGGCACAAGTGCGGGCTAGGCTTAAGGCCTGGGCACAAGTGCGGGCTAGGCTTAAGGCCTGGGCACAAGTGCGGGCTAGGCTTAAGGCCTGGGCTCAAGTGCGGGCTAGGCTTAAGGCCTGGGCACAAGTGCGGGCTACGCTTAAGGCCTGGGCACAAGTGCGGGCTGGGCTTAAGGCCGTGGCACAAGTGCGGGCTGGGCTTAAGGCCGTGGCACAAGTGCGGGCTGGGCTTAAGGCCTGGGCACAAGTGCGGGCTGGGCTTAAGGCCTGGGCACAAGTGCGGGCTAGGCTTAAGGCCTGGGCACAAGTGCGGGCTAGGCTTAAGTCCTGGGCACAAGTGCGGGCTAGGCTTAAGGCCTGGGCACAAGTGCGGGCTAGGCTTAAGGCCTGGGCACAAGTGCGGGCTAGGCTTAAGGCCTGGGCACAAGTGCAGTGCTGGCTAGGCTTAAGGCTGGGGCACAAGTGCGGGCTAGACTTAAGGCCAGGGCACAAGTGCGGGCTAGGCTTAAGGCCTGGGCACAAGTGCGGGCTAGGCTTAAGGCCTGGGCACAAGTGCGGGCTGGGCTTAAGGCCTGGGCACAAGTGCGGGCTGGGCTTAAGGCCGTGGCACAAGTGCGGGCTGGGCTTAAGGCCTGGGCACAAGTGCGGGCTGGGCTTAAGGCCTGGGCACAAGTGCGGGCTAGGCTTAAGGCCTGGGCACAAGTGCGGGCTAGGCTTAAGGCCTGGGCACAAGTGCGGGCTAGGCTTAAGGCCTGGGCACAAGTGCGGGCTAGGCTTAAGGCCTGGGCACAAGTGCGGGCTAGGCTTAAGGCCTGGGCACAAGTGCGGGCTAGGCTTAAGGCCTGGGCACAAGTGCGGGCTAGGCTTAAGGCCTGGGCACAAGTGCGGGCTAGGCTTAAGGCCTGGGCACAAGTGCCGGCTAGGCTTAAGGCTTGGGCACAAGTGCAGTGCTGGCTAGGCTTAAGGCCGGGGCACAAGTGCGGGCTAGACTTAAGGCCGGAGCACAAGTGCGGGCTAGACTTAAGGCCGGGGCACAAGTGCGGGCTAGGCTTAAGGCCGGGGCACAATTGCCGGCTAGGCTTAAGGCCGGGGCACAAGTGCGGGCTAGGCTTAAGGCCGGGGCACAATTGCGGGCTAGGCTTAAGGCCGGGGCACAAGTGCGGGCTAGGCTTAAGGCCTAGGCACAAGTGCGGGCTAGGCTTAAGGCCTGGGCACAAGTGCGGGCCAGGCTTAAGGCTTGGGCACAAGTGCGGGCTAAGGTTAAGGCCTGGGCACAAGTGCGGGCTAGGCTTAAGGCCTGGGCACAAGTGCGGGCTAGGCTTAAGGCCTGGGCACAAGTGCTGGCTAGGCTTAAGGTCTGGGCACAAGTGCAGTGCTGGCTAGGATCAAGGCAAAGGGCACAAGTGCTGGCTAGGCTTAAGGCATGGGCACAAGTGCAAGCTAGGCTTATGGCCTGGGCACAAGTGCGGGCTAGGCTTAAGGCCTGGGCACAAGTGCGGGCTAGGCTTAAGGCATGGGCACAAGTGCAGTCCTGGCTAGGAGCAAGGCAGGGGGCACAAGTGCTGGCTATGCTTAAGGCATGGGCACAAGTGCGGGCTAGGCTTAAGGCCTGGGCACAAGTGCGGGCTAGGCTTAAGGCCTGGGCACAAGTGCGGGCTAGGCTTAAGGCCTGGGCACAAGTGCGGGCTAGGCTTAAGGCCTGGGCACAAGTGCGGGATAGGCTTAAGGCCTGGGCACAAGTGCGGGCTAGGCTTAAGGCCTGGGCACAAGTGCGGGCTGGGCTTAAGGCCTGGGCACAAGTGCGGGCTGGGCTTAAGGCCGTGGCACAAGTGCGGGCTGGGCTTAAGGCTTGGGCACAAGTGCGGGCTGGGCTTAAGGCCTGGGCACAAGTGCAGGCTAGGCTTAAGGCCTGGGCACAAGTGCGGGCTAGACTTAAGGCCTGGGCACAAGTGCGGGCTAGGCTTAAGGCCTGGGCACAAGTGCGGGCTAGGCTTAAGGCCTGGGCACAAGTGCGGGCTAGGCTTAAGGCCTGGGCACAAGTGCAGGCTAGGCTTAAGGCTTGGGCACAAGTGCAGTGCTGGCTAGGCTTAAGGCCGGGGCACAAGTGCGGGCTAGACTTAAGGCCGGGGCACAAGTGCGGGCTAGACTTAAGGCCGGGGCACAAGTGCGGGCTAGGCTTAAGGCTGGGGCACAATTGCGGGCTAGGCTTCAGGCCGGGGCACAAGTGCGGGCTAGGCTTAAGGCCTGGGCACAAGTGCGGGCTAGGCTTAAGGCCTGGGCACAAGTGCTGGCTAGGCTTAAGGTCTGGGCACAAGTGCAGTGCTGGCTAGGATCAAGGCAAAGGGCACAAGTGCTGGCTAGGCTTAAGGCATAGGCACAAGTGCAAGCTAGGCTTAAGGCCTGGGCACAAGTGCGGGCTAGGCTTAAGGCCTGGGCACAAGTGCGGGCTAGGCTTAAGGCATGGGCACAAGTGCAGTGCTGGCTAGGAGCAAGGCAGGGGGCACAAGTGCTGGCTATGCTTAAGGCATGGGCACAAGTTCGGGCTAGGCTTAAGGCCTGGGCACAAGTGCGGGCTAGGCTTAAGGCCTGGGCACAAGTGCGGGCTAGGCTTAAGGCCTGGGCACAAGTGCGGGCTAGACTTAAGGCCTGGGCACAAGTGCGGGCTAGGCTTAAGGCCTGGGCACAAGTGCGGGCTAGGCTTAAGGCCTGGGCACAAGTGCGGGCTAGGCTTAAGGCCTGGGCACAAGTGCAGGCTAGGCTTAAGGCTTGGGCACAAGTGCAGTGCTGGCTAGGCTTAAGGCCGGGGCACAAGTGCGGGCTAGACTTAAGGCCGGGGCACAAGTGCGGGCTAGACTTAAGGCCGGGGCACAAGTGCGGGCTAGGCTTAAGGCTGGGGCACAATTGCGGGCTAGGCTTCAGGCCGGGGCACAAGTGCGGGCTAGGCTTAAGGCCTGGGCACAAGTGCGGGCTAGGCTTAAGGCCTGGGCACAAGTGCTGGCTAGGCTTAAGGTCTGGGCACAAGTGCAGTGCTGGCTAGGATCAAGGCAAAGGGCACAAGTGCTGGCTAGGCTTAAGGCATAGGCACAAGTGCAAGCTAGGCTTAAGGCCTGGGCACAAGTGCGGGCTAGGCTTAAGGCCTGGGCACAAGTGCGGGCTAGGCTTAAGGCATGGGCACAAGTGCAGTGCTGGCTAGGAGCAAGGCAGGGGGCACAAGTGCTGGCTATGCTTAAGGCATGGGCACAAGTGCGGGCTAGGCTTAAGGCCTGGGCACAAGTGCGGGCTAGGCTTAAGGCCTGGGCACAAGTGCGGGCTAGGCTTAAGGCCTGGGCACAAGTGCGGGCTAGGCTTAAGGCCTGGGCACAAGTGCGGGCTAGGCTTAAGGCCTGGGCACAAGTGCGGGCTACGCTTAAGGCCTGGGCACAAGTGCGGGCTGGGCTTAAGGCCTGGGCAAAAGTGCGGGCTGGGCTTAAGGCCTGGGCACAAGTGCGGGCTGGGCTTAAGGCCTGGGCACAAGTGCGGGCTAGGCTTAAGGCCTAGGCACAAGTGCGGGCTAGGCTTAAGGCCTGGGCACAAGTGCGGGCTAGGCTTAAGGCCTGGGCACAAGTGCGGGCTTGGCTTAAGGCCTGGGCACAAGTGCGGGCTAGGCTTAAGGCCTGGGCACAAGTGCGGGCTAGGCTTAAGGCCTGGGCACAAGTGCAGTGCTGGCTAGGCTTAAGGCCGGGGCACAAGTGCGGGCTAGACTTAAGGCCGGGGCACAAGTGCGGGCTAGACTTAAGGCCTGGGCACAATTGTGGGCTAGGCTTAAGGCCGGGGCACAATTGCGGGCTAGGCTTAAGGCCGGGGCACAAGTGCGGGCTAGGCTTAAGGCCGGGGCACAATTGCGGGCTAGGCTTAAGGCCGGGGCACAAGTGCAGGCTAGGCTTAAGGCCTGGGCACAAGTGCGGGCTAGGCTTAAGGCCTGGGCACAAGTGCGGGCTAGGCTTAAGGCTTGGGCACAAGTGCGGGCTAGGCTTAAGGCCTGGGCACAAGTGCAGGCTAGGCTTAAGGCCTGGGCACAAGTGCGGGCTAGGCTTAAGGCCTGGGCACAAGTGCTGGCTAGGCTTAAGGTCTGGGCACAAGTGCAGTGCTGGCTAGGATCAAGGCAAAGGGCACAAGTGCTGGCTAGGCTTAAGGCATGGGCACAAGTGCAAGCTAGGCTTAAGGCCTGGGCACAAGTGCGGGCTAGGCTTAAGGCCTGGGCACAAGTGCGGGCTAGGCTTAAGGCATGGGCACAAGTGCAGTGCTGGCTAGGAGCAAGGCAGGGGGCACAAGTGCTGGCTAGGAGCAAGGCAGGGGGCACAAGTGCTGGCTATGCTTAAGGCATGGGCACAAGTGCGGGCTAGGCTTAAGGCCTGGGCACGAGTGCGGGCTAGGCTTAAGGCCTGGGCACAAGTGCGGGCTAGGCTTAAAGCCTGGGCACAAGTGCGGGCTAGGCTTAAGGCATGGGCACAAGTGCAGTGCTGGCTAGGAGCAAGGCAGGGGGCACAAGTGCTGGCTATGCTTAAGGCATGGGCACAAGTGCGGGCTAGGCTTAAGGCCTGGGCACAAGTGCGGGCTAGGCTTAAGGCCTGGGCACAAGTGCGGGCTAGGCTTAAGGCCTGGGCACAAGTGCGGGCTAGGCTTAAGGCCTGGGCTCAAGTGCGGGCTAGGCTTAAGGCCTGGGCACAAGTGCGGGCTACGCTTAAGGCCTGGGCACAAGTGCGGGCTGGGCTTAAGGCCGTGGCACAAGTGCGGGCTGGGCTTAAGGCCGTGGCACAAGTGCGGGCTGGGCTTAAGGCCTGGGCACAAGTGCGGGCTGGGCTTAAGGCCTGGGCACAAGTGCGGGCTAGGCTTAAGGCCTGGGCACAAGTGCGGGCTAGGCTTAAGTCCTGGGCACAAGTGCGGGCTAGGCTTAAGGCCTGGGCACAAGTGCGGGCTAGGCTTAAGGCCTGTGCACAAGTGCGGGCTAGGCTTAAGGCCTGGGCACAAGTGCAGTGCTGGCTAGGCTTAAGGCTGGGGCACAAGTGCGGGCTAGACTTAAGGCCAGGGCACAAGTGCGGGCTAGGCTTAAGGCCTGGGCACAAGTGCGGGCTAGGCTTAAGGCCTGGGCACAAGTGCGGGCTGGGCTTAAGGCCTGGGCACAAGTGCGGGCTGGGCTTAAGGCCGTGGCACAAGTGCGGGCTGGGCTAAAGGCCTGGGTACAAGTGCGGGCTGGGCTTAAGGCCTGGGCACAAGTGCGGGCTAGGCTTAAGGCCTGGGCACAAGTGCGGGCTAGGCTTAAGGCCTGGGCACAAGTGCGGGCTAGGCTTAAGGCCTGGGCACAAGTGCGGGCTAGGCTTAAGGCCTGGGCACAAGTGCGGGCTAGGCTTAAGGCCTGGGCACAAGTGCGGGCTAGGCTTAAGGCCTGGGCACAAGTGCGGGCTAGGCTTAAGGCCTGGGCACAAGTGCGGGCTAGGCTTAAGGCCTGGGCACAAGTGCAGGCTAGGCTTAAGGCTTGGGCACAAGTGCAGTGCTGGCTAGGCTTAAGGCCGGGGCACAAGTGCGGGCTAGACTTAAGGCCGGAGCACAAGTGCGGGCTAGACTTAAGGCCGGGGCACAAGTGCGGGCTAGGCTTAAGGCCGGGGCACAATTGCCGGCTAGGCTTAAGGCCGGGGCACAAGTGCGGCCTAGGCTTAAGGCCGGGGCACAATTGGGGGCTAGGCTTAAGGCCGGGGCACAAGTGCGGGCTAGGCTTAAGGCCTAGGCACAAGTGCGGGCTAGGCTTAAGGCCTGGGCACAAGTGCGGGCTAGGCTTAAGGCTTGGGCACAAGTGCGGGCTAAGTTTAAGGCCTGGGCACAAGTGCGGGCTAGGCTTAAGGCCTGGGCACAAGTGCGGGCTAGGCTTAAGGCCTGGGCACAAGTGCTGGCTAGGCTTAAGGTCTGGGCACAAGTGCAGTGCTGGCTAGGATCAAGGCAAAGGGCACAAGTGCTGGCTAGGCTTAAGGCATGGGCACAAGTGCAAGCTAGGCTTATGGCCTGGGCACAAGTGCGGGCTAGGCTTAAGGCCTGGGCACAAGTGCGGGCTAGGCTTAAGGCATGGGCACAAGTGCAGTCCTGGCTAGGAGCAAGGCAGGGGGCACAAGTGCTGGCTATGCTTAAGGCATGGGCACAAGTGCGGGCTAGGCTTAAGGCCTTGGCACAAGTGCGGGCGAGGCTTAAGGCCTGGGCACAAGTGCGGGTTAGGCTTAAGGCCTGTGCACAAGTGCGGGTTAGGCTGAAGGCCTGGGCACAAGTGCGGGCTAGGCTTAAGGCCTGGGCACAAGTGCGGGCTAGGCTTAAGGCCTGGGCACAAGTGCGGGCTGGGCTTAAGGCCGTGGCACAAGTGCGGGCTGGGCTTAGGGCCTGGGCACAAGTGCGGGCTGGGCTTAAGGCCTGGGCACAAGTGCGGGCTGGGCTTAAGGCCTGGGCACAAGTGCGGGCTAGGCTTAAGGCCTGGGCACAAGTGCGGGCTAGGCTTAAGGCCTGGGCACAAGTGCGGGCTAGGCTTAAGGCCTGGGCACAAGTGCGGGCTAGGCTTAAGGCCTGGGCACAAGTGCAGGCTAGGCTTAAGGCTTGGGCACAAGTGCAGTGCTGGCTAGGCTTAAGGCCGGGGCACAAGTGCGGGCTAGACTTAAGGCCGGGGCACAAGTGCGGGCTAGACTTAAGGCCGGGGCACAAGTGCGGGCTAGGCTTAAGGCTGGGGCACAATTGCGGGCTAGGCTTAAGGCCGGGGCACAAGTGCGGGCTAGGCTTAAGGCCTGGGCACAAGTGCGGGCTAGGCTTAAGGCCTGGGCACAAGTGCTGGCTAGGCTTAAGGTCTGGGCACAAGTGCAGTGCTGGCTAGGATCAAGGCAAAGGGCACAAGTGCTGGCTAGGCTTAAGGCATGGGCACAAGTGCAAGCTAGGCTTAAGGCCTGGGCACAAGTGCGGGCTAGGGTTAAGGCCTGGGCACAAGTGCGGGCTAGGCTTAAGGCATGGGCACAAGTGCAGTGCTGGCTAGGAGCAAGGCAGGGGGCACAAGTGCTGGCTATGCTTAAGGCATGGGCACAAGTGCGGGCTAGGCTTAAGGCCTGGGCACAAGTGCGGGCTAGGCTTAAGGCCTGGGCACAAGTGCGGGCTAGGCTTAAGGCCTGGGCACAAGTGCGGGCTAGGCTTAAGGCCTGGGCTCAAGTGCGGGCTAGGCTTAAGGCCTGGGCACAAGTGCGGGCTACGCTTAAGGCCTGGGCACAAGTGCGGGCTAGGCTTAAGGCATGGGCACAAGTGCAAGCTAGGCTTAAGGCCTGGGCACAAGTGCGGGCTAGGGTTAAGGCCTGGGCACAAGTGCGGGCTAGGCTTAAGGCATGGGCACAAGTGCAGTGCTGGCTAGGAGCAAGGCAGGGGGCACAAGTGCTGGCTATGCTTAAGGCATGGGCACAAGTGCGGGCTAGGCTTAAGGCATGGGCACAAGTGCGGGCTAGGCTTAAGGCCTGGGCACAAGTGCGGGCTAGGCTTAAGGCCTGGGCACAAGTGCGGGCTAGGCTTAAGGCCTGGGCACAAGTGCGGGCTAGGCTTAAGGCCTTGGCACAAGTGCGGGCGAGGCTTAAGGCCTGGGCACAAGTGCGGGTTAGGCTTAAGGCCTGGGCACAAGTGCGGGCTAGGCTTAAGGCCTGGGCACAAGTGCAGTCCTGGCTAGGAGCAAGGCAGGGGGCACAAGTGCTGGCTATGCTTAAGGCATGGGCACAAGTGCGGGCTAGGCTTAAGGCCTTGGCACAAGTGCGGGCGAGGCTTAAGGCCTGGGCACAAGTGCGGGTTAGGCTTAAGGCCTGTGCACAAGTGCGGGTTAGGCTGAAGGCCTGGGCACAAGTGCGGGCTAGGCTTAAGGCCTGGGCACAAGTGCGGGCTAGGCTTAAGGCCTGGGCACAAGTGCGGGCTGGGCTTAAGGCCGTGGCACAAGTGCGGGCTGGGCTTAGGGCCTGGGCACAAGTGCGGGCTGGGCTTAAGGCCTGGGCACAAGTGCGGGCTGGGCTTAAGGCCTGGGCACAAGTGCGGGCTAGGCTTAAGGCCTGGGCACAAGTGCGGGCTAGGCTTAAGGCCTGGGCACAAGTGCGGGCTAGGCTTAAGGCCTGGGCACAAGTGCGGGCTAGGCTTAAGGCCTGGGCACAAGTGCAGGCTAGGCTTAAGGCTTGGGCACAAGTGCAGTGCTGGCTAGGCTTAAGGCCGGGGCACAAGTGCGGGCTAGACTTAAGGCCGGGGCACAAGTGCGGGCTAGACTTAAGGCCGGGGCACAAGTGCGGGCTAGGCTTAAGGCTGGGGCACAATTGCGGGCTAGGCTTAAGGCCGGGGCACAAGTGCGGGCTAGGCTTAAGGCCTGGGCACAAGTGCGGGCTAGGCTTAAGGCCTGGGCACAAGTGCTGGCTAGGCTTAAGGTCTGGGCACAAGTGCAGTGCTGGCTAGGATCAAGGCAAAGGGCACAAGTGCTGGCTAGGCTTAAGGCATGGGCACAAGTGCAAGCTAGGCTTAAGGCCTGGGCACAAGTGCGGGCTAGGGTTAAGGCCTGGGCACAAGTGCGGGCTAGGCTTAAGGCATGGGCACAAGTGCAGTGCTGGCTAGGAGCAAGGCAGGGGGCACAAGTGCTGGCTATGCTTAAGGCATGGGCACAAGTGCGGGCTAGGCTTAAGGCCTGGGCACAAGTGCGGGCTAGGCTTAAGGCCTGGGCACAAGTGCGGGCTAGGCTTAAGGCCTGGGCACAAGTGCGGGCTAGGCTTAAGGCCTGGGCTCAAGTGCGGGCTAGGCTTAAGGCCTGGGCACAAGTGCGGGCTACGCTTAAGGCCTGGGCACAAGTGCGGGCTGGGCTTAAGGCCGTGGCACAAGTGCGGGCTGGGCTTAAGGCCGTGGCACAAGTGCGGGCTGGGCTTAAGGCCTGGGCACAAGTGCGGGCTGGGCTTAAGGCCTGGGCACAAGTGCGGGCTAGGCTTAAGGCCTGGGCACAAGTGCGGGCTAGGCTTAAGTCCTGGGCACAAGTGCGGGCTAGGCTTAAGGCCTGGGCACAAGTGCGGGCTAGGCTTAAGGCCTGGGCACAAGTGCGGGCTAGGCTTAAGGCCTGGGCACAAGTGCAGTGCTGGCTAGGCTTAAGGCTGGGGCACAAGTGCGGGCTAGACTTAAGGCCAGGGCACAAGTGCGGGCTAGGCTTAAGGCCTGGGCACAAGTGCGGGCTAGGCTTAAGGCCTGGGCACAAGTGCGGGCTGGGCTTAAGGCCTGGGCACAAGTGCGGGCTGGGCTTAAGGCCGTGGCACAAGTGCGGGCTGGGCTTAAGGCCTGGGCACAAGTGCGGGCTGGGCTTAAGGCCTGGGCACAAGTGCGGGCTAGGCTTAAGGCCTGGGCACAAGTGCGGGCTAGGCTTAAGGCCTGGGCACAAGTGCGGGCTAGGCTTAAGGCCTGGGCACAAGTGCGGGCTAGGCTTAAGGCCTGGGCACAAGTGCGGGCTAGGCTTAAGGCCTGGGCACAAGTGCGGGCTAGGCTTAAGGCCTGGGCACAAGTGCGGGCTAGGCTTAAGGCCTGGGCACAAGTGCGGGCTAGGCTTAAGGCCTGGGCACAAGTGCCGGCTAGGCTTAAGGCTTGGGCACAAGTGCAGTGCTGGCTAGGCTTAAGGCCGGGGCACAAGTGCGGGCTAGACTTAAGGCCGGAGCACAAGTGCGGGCTAGACTTAAGGCCGGGGCACAAGTGCGGGCTAGGCTTAAGGCCGGGGCACAATTGCCGGCTAGGCTTAAGGCCGGGGCACAAGTGCGGGCTAGGCTTAAGGCCGGGGCACAATTGCGGGCTAGGCTTAAGGCCGGGGCACAAGTGCGGGCTAGGCTTAAGGCCTAGGCACAAGTGCGGGCTAGGCTTAAGGCCTGGGCACAAGTGCGGGCCAGGCTTAAGGCTTGGGCACAAGTGCGGGCTAAGGTTAAGGCCTGGGCACAAGTGCGGGCTAGGCTTAAGGCCTGGGCACAAGTGCGGGCTAGGCTTAAGGCCTGGGCACAAGTGCTGGCTAGGCTTAAGGTCTGGGCACAAGTGCAGTGCTGGCTAGGATCAAGGCAAAGGGCACAAGTGCTGGCTAGGCTTAAGGCATGGGCACAAGTGCAAGCTAGGCTTATGGCCTGGGCACAAGTGCGGGCTAGGCTTAAGGCCTGGGCACAAGTGCGGGCTAGGCTTAAGGCATGGGCACAAGTGCAGTCCTGGCTAGGAGCAAGGCAGGGGGCACAAGTGCTGGCTATGCTTAAGGCATGGGCACAAGTGCGGGCTAGGCTTAAGGCCTGGGCACAAGTGCGGGCTAGGCTTAAGGCCTGGGCACAAGTGCGGGCTAGGCTTAAGGCCTGGGCACAAGTGCGGGCTAGGCTTAAGGCCTGGGCACAAGTGCGGGATAGGCTTAAGGCCTGGGCACAAGTGCGGGCTAGGCTTAAGGCCTGGGCACAAGTGCGGGCTGGGCTTAAGGCCTGGGCACAAGTGCGGGCTGGGCTTAAGGCCGTGGCACAAGTGCGGGCTGGGCTTAAGGCTTGGGCACAAGTGCGGGCTGGGCTTAAGGCCTGGGCACAAGTGCAGGCTAGGCTTAAGGCCTGGGCACAAGTGCGGGCTAGACTTAAGGCCTGGGCACAAGTGCGGGCTAGGCTTAAGGCCTGGGCACAAGTGCGGGCTAGGCTTAAGGCCTGGGCACAAGTGCGGGCTAGACTTAAGGCCTGGGCACAAGTGCGGGCTAGGCTTAAGGCCTGGGCACAAGTGCGGGCTAGGCTTAAGGCCTGGGCACAAGTGCGGGCTAGGCTTAAGGCTGGGGCACAATTGCGGGCTAGGCTTAAGGCCGGGGCACAAGTGCGGGCTAGGCTTAAGGCCTGGGCACAAGTGCGGGCTAGGCTTAAGGCCTGGGCACAAGTGCTGGCTAGGCTTAAGGTCTGGGCACAAGTGCAGTGCTGGCTAGGATCAAGGCAAAGGGCACAAGTGCTGGCTAGGCTTAAGGCATGGGCACAAGTGCAAGCTAGGCTTAAGGCCTGGGCACAAGTGCGGGCTAGGGTTAAGGCCTGGGCACAAGTGCGGGCTAGGCTTAAGGCATGGGCACAAGTGCAGTGCTGGCTAGGAGCAAGGCAGGGGGCACAAGTGCTGGCTATGCTTAAGGCATGGGCACAAGTGCGGGCTAGGCTTAAGGCCTGGGCACAAGTGCGGGCTAGGCTTAAGGCCTGGGCACAAGTGCGGGCTAGGCTTAAGGCCTGGGCACAAGTGCGGGCTAGGCTTAAGGCCTGGGCACAAGTGCGGGCTAGGCTTAAGGCCTTGGCACAAGTGCGGGCGAGGCTTAAGGCCTGGGCACAAGTGCGGGTTAGGCTTAAGGCCTGGGCACAAGTGCGGGCTAGGCTTAAGGCCTGGGCACAAGTGCAGTCCTGGCTAGGAGCAAGGCAGGGGGCACAAGTGCTGGCTATGCTTAAGGCATGGGCACAAGTGCGGGCTAGGCTTAAGGCCTTGGCACAAGTGCGGGCGAGGCTTAAGGCCTGGGCACAAGTGCGGGTTAGGCTTAAGGCCTGTGCACAAGTGCGGGTTAGGCTGAAGGCCTGGGCACAAGTGCGGGCTAGGCTTAAGGCCTGGGCACAAGTGCGGGCTAGGCTTAAGGCCTGGGCACAAGTGCGGGCTGGGCTTAAGGCCGTGGCACAAGTGCGGGCTGGGCTTAGGGCCTGGGCACAAGTGCGGGCTGGGCTTAAGGCCTGGGCACAAGTGCGGGCTGGGCTTAAGGCCTGGGCACAAGTGCGGGCTAGGCTTAAGGCCTGGGCACAAGTGCGGGCTAGGCTTAAGGCCTGGGCACAAGTGCGGGCTAGGCTTAAGGCCTGGGCACAAGTGCGGGCTAGGCTTAAGGCCTGGGCACAAGTGCAGGCTAGGCTTAAGGCTTGGGCACAAGTGCAGTGCTGGCTAGGCTTAAGGCCGGGGCACAAGTGCGGGCTAGACTTAAGGCCGGGGCACAAGTGCGGGCTAGACTTAAGGCCGGGGCACAAGTGCGGGCTAGGCTTAAGGCTGGGGCACAATTGCGGGCTAGGCTTAAGGCCGGGGCACAAGTGCGGGCTAGGCTTAAGGCCTGGGCACAAGTGCGGGCTAGGCTTAAGGCCTGGGCACAAGTGCTGGCTAGGCTTAAGGTCTGGGCACAAGTGCAGTGCTGGCTAGGATCAAGGCAAAGGGCACAAGTGCTGGCTAGGCTTAAGGCATGGGCACAAGTGCAAGCTAGGCTTAAGGCCTGGGCACAAGTGCGGGCTAGGGTTAAGGCCTGGGCACAAGTGCGGGCTAGGCTTAAGGCATGGGCACAAGTGCAGTGCTGGCTAGGAGCAAGGCAGGGGGCACAAGTGCTGGCTATGCTTAAGGCATGGGCACAAGTGCGGGCTAGGCTTAAGGCCTGGGCACAAGTGCGGGCTAGGCTTAAGGCCTGGGCACAAGTGCGGGCTAGGCTTAAGGCCTGGGCACAAGTGCGGGCTAGGCTTAAGGCCTGGGCTCAAGTGCGGGCTAGGCTTAAGGCCTGGGCACAAGTGCGGGCTACGCTTAAGGCCTGGGCACAAGTGCGGGCTGGGCTTAAGGCCGTGGCACAAGTGCGGGCTGGGCTTAAGGCCGTGGCACAAGTGCGGGCTGGGCTTAAGGCCTGGGCACAAGTGCGGGCTGGGCTTAAGGCCTGGGCACAAGTGCGGGCTAGGCTTAAGGCCTGGGCACAAGTGCGGGCTAGGCTTAAGTCCTGGGCACAAGTGCGGGCTAGGCTTAAGGCCTGGGCACAAGTGCGGGCTAGGCTTAAGGCCTGGGCACAAGTGCGGGCTAGGCTTAAGGCCTGGGCACAAGTGCAGTGCTGGCTAGGCTTAAGGCTGGGGCACAAGTGCGGGCTAGACTTAAGGCCAGGGCACAAGTGCGGGCTAGGCTTAAGGCCTGGGCACAAGTGCGGGCTAGGCTTAAGGCCTGGGCACAAGTGCGGGCTGGGCTTAAGGCCTGGGCACAAGTGCGGGCTGGGCTTAAGGCCGTGGCACAAGTGCGGGCTGGGCTTAAGGCCTGGGCACAAGTGCGGGCTGGGCTTAAGGCCTGGGCACAAGTGCGGGCTAGGCTTAAGGCCTGGGCACAAGTGCGGGCTAGGCTTAAGGCCTGGGCACAAGTGCGGGCTAGGCTTAAGGCCTGGGCACAAGTGCGGGCTAGGCTTAAGGCCTGGGCACAAGTGCGGGCTAGGCTTAAGGCCTGGGCACAAGTGCGGGCTAGGCTTAAGGCCTGGGCACAAGTGCGGGCTAGGCTTAAGGCCTGGGCACAAGTGCGGGCTAGGCTTAAGGCCTGGGCACAAGTGCCGGCTAGGCTTAAGGCTTGGGCACAAGTGCAGTGCTGGCTAGGCTTAAGGCCGGGGCACAAGTGCGGGCTAGACTTAAGGCCGGAGCACAAGTGCGGGCTAGACTTAAGGCCGGGGCACAAGTGCGGGCTAGGCTTAAGGCCGGGGCACAATTGCCGGCTAGGCTTAAGGCCGGGGCACAAGTGCGGGCTAGGCTTAAGGCCGGGGCACAATTGCGGGCTAGGCTTAAGGCCGGGGCACAAGTGCGGGCTAGGCTTAAGGCCTAGGCACAAGTGCGGGCTAGGCTTAAGGCCTGGGCACAAGTGCGGGCCAGGCTTAAGGCTTGGGCACAAGTGCGGGCTAAGGTTAAGGCCTGGGCACAAGTGCGGGCTAGGCTTAAGGCCTGGGCACAAGTGCGGGCTAGGCTTAAGGCCTGGGCACAAGTGCTGGCTAGGCTTAAGGTCTGGGCACAAGTGCAGTGCTGGCTAGGATCAAGGCAAAGGGCACAAGTGCTGGCTAGGCTTAAGGCATGGGCACAAGTGCAAGCTAGGCTTATGGCCTGGGCACAAGTGCGGGCTAGGCTTAAGGCCTGGGCACAAGTGCGGGCTAGGCTTAAGGCATGGGCACAAGTGCAGTCCTGGCTAGGAGCAAGGCAGGGGGCACAAGTGCTGGCTATGCTTAAGGCATGGGCACAAGTGCGGGCTAGGCTTAAGGCCTGGGCACAAGTGCGGGCTAGGCTTAAGGCCTGGGCACAAGTGCGGGCTAGGCTTAAGGCCTGGGCACAAGTGCGGGCTAGGCTTAAGGCCTGGGCACAAGTGCGGGATAGGCTTAAGGCCTGGGCACAAGTGCGGGCTAGGCTTAAGGCCTGGGCACAAGTGCGGGCTGGGCTTAAGGCCTGGGCACAAGTGCGGGCTGGGCTTAAGGCCGTGGCACAAGTGCGGGCTGGGCTTAAGGCTTGGGCACAAGTGCGGGCTGGGCTTAAGGCCTGGGCACAAGTGCAGGCTAGGCTTAAGGCCTGGGCACAAGTGCGGGCTAGACTTAAGGCCTGGGCACAAGTGCGGGCTAGGCTTAAGGCCTGGGCACAAGTGCGGGCTAGGCTTAAGGCCTGGGCACAAGTGCGGGCTAGGCTTAAGGCCTGGGCACAAGTGCAGGCTAGGCTTAAGGCTTGGGCACAAGTGCAGTGCTGGCTAGGCTTAAGGCCGGGGCACAAGTGCGGGCTAGACTTAAGGCCGGGGCACAAGTGCGGGCTAGACTTAAGGCCGGGGCACAAGTGCGGGCTAGGCTTAAGGCTGGGGCACAATTGCGGGCTAGGCTTCAGGCCGGGGCACAAGTGCGGGCTAGGCTTAAGGCCTGGGCACAAGTGCGGGCTAGGCTTAAGGCCTGGGCACAAGTGCTGGCTAGGCTTAAGGTCTGGGCACAAGTGCAGTGCTGGCTAGGATCAAGGCAAAGGGCACAAGTGCTGGCTAGGCTTAAGGCATAGGCACAAGTGCAAGCTAGGCTTAAGGCCTGGGCACAAGTGCGGGCTAGGCTTAAGGCCTGGGCACAAGTGCGGGCTAGGCTTAAGGCATGGGCACAAGTGCAGTGCTGGCTAGGAGCAAGGCAGGGGGCACAAGTGCTGGCTATGCTTAAGGCATGGGCACAAGTTCGGGCTAGGCTTAAGGCCTGGGCACAAGTGCGGGCTAGGCTTAAGGCCTGGGCACAAGTGCGGGCTAGGCTTAAGGCCTGGGCACAAGTGCGGGCTAGACTTAAGGCCTGGGCACAAGTGCGGGCTAGGCTTAAGGCCTGGGCACAAGTGCGGGCTAGGCTTAAGGCCTGGGCACAAGTGCGGGCTAGGCTTAAGGCCTGGGCACAAGTGCAGGCTAGGCTTAAGGCTTGGGCACAAGTGCAGTGCTGGCTAGGCTTAAGGCCGGGGCACAAGTGCGGGCTAGACTTAAGGCCGGGGCACAAGTGCGGGCTAGACTTAAGGCCGGGGCACAAGTGCGGGCTAGGCTTAAGGCTGGGGCACAATTGCGGGCTAGGCTTCAGGCCGGGGCACAAGTGCGGGCTAGGCTTAAGGCCTGGGCACAAGTGCGGGCTAGGCTTAAGGCATGGGCACAAGTGCAGTGCTGGCTAGGAGCAAGGCAGGGGGCACAAGTGCTGGCTATGCTTAAGGCATGGGCACAAGTGCGGGCTAGGCTTAAGGCCTGGGCACAAGTGCGGGCTAGGCTTAAGGCCTGGGCACAAGTGCGGGCTAGGCTTAAAGCCTGGGCACAAGTGCGGGCTAGGCTTAAGGCCTGGGCACATGTGCGGGCTAGGCTTAAGGCCTGGGCACAAGTGCGGGCTAGGCTTAAGGCCTGGGCACAAGTGCTGGCTAGGCTTAAGGTCTGGGCACAAGTGCAGTGCTGGCTAGGATCAAGGCAAAGGGCACAAGTGCTGGCTAGGCTTAAGGCATGGGCACAAGTGCAAGCTAGGCTTAAGGCCTGGGCACAAGTGCGGGCTAGGCTTAAGGCCTGGGCACAAGTGCGGGCTAGGCTTAAGGCATGGGCACAAGTGCAGTGCTGGCTAGGAGCAAGGCAGGGGGCACAAGTGCTGGCTAGGAGCAAGGCAGGGGGCACAAGTGCTGGCTATGCTTAAGGCATGGGCACAAGTGCGGGCTAGGCTTAAGGCCTGGGCACGAGTGCGGGCTAGGCTTAAGGCCTGGGCACAAGTGCGGGCTAGGCTTAAAGCCTGGGCACAAGTGCGGGCTAGGCTTAAGGCCTGGGCAAATGTGCGGGCTAGGCTTAAGGCCTGGGCACAAGTGCGGGCTAGGCTTATGGCCTGGGCACAAGTGCTGGCTAGGCTTAAGGTCTGGGCACAAGTGCAGTGCTGGCTAGGATCAAGGCAAAGGGCACAAGTGCTTGCTAGGCTTAAGGCCTGGGCACAAGTGCAAGCTAGGTTTAAGGCCTGGGCACAAGTGCGGGCTAGGCTTAAGGCCTGGGCACAAGTGATGGCTAGGCTTAAGGCATGGGCACAAGTGCAAGTTAGGCTTAAGGCCTGGGCACAAGTGCGGGCTAGGCTTAAGGCCTGGGCACAAGTGCTGGCTAGGCTTAAGGTCTGGGCACAAGTGCAGTGCTGGCTAGGATCAAGGCAAAGGGCACAAGTGCTGGCTAGGCTTAAGGCATGGGCACAAGTGCAAGCTAGGCTTAAGGCCTGGGCACAAGTGCGGGCTAGGGTTAAGGCCTGGGCACAAGTGCGGGCTAGGCTTAAGGCATGGGCACAAGTGCAGTGCTGGCTAGGAGCAAGGCAGGGGGCACAAGTGCTGGCTATGCTTAAGGCATGGGCACAAGTGCGGGCTAGGCTTAAGGCCTGGGCACAAGTGCGGGCTAGGCTTAAGGCCTGGGCACAAGTGCGGGCTAGGCTTAAGGCCTGGGCACAAGTGCGGGCTAGGCTTAAGGCCTGGGCACAAGTGCGGGCTAGGCTTAAGGCCTTGGCACAAGTGCGGGCGAGGCTTAAGGCCTGGGCACAAGTGCGGGTTAGGCTTAAGGCCTGGGCACAAGTGCGGGCTAGGCTTAAGGCCTGGGCACAAGTGCAGTCCTGGCTAGGAGCAAGGCAGGGGGCACAAGTGCTGGCTATGCTTAAGGCATGGGCACAAGTGCGGGCTAGGCTTAAGGCCTTGGCACAAGTGCGGGCGAGGCTTAAGGCCTGGGCACAAGTGCGGGTTAGGCTTAAGGCCTGTGCACAAGTGCGGGTTAGGCTGAAGGCCTGGGCACAAGTGCGGGCTAGGCTTAAGGCCTGGGCACAAGTGCGGGCTAGGCTTAAGGCCTGGGCACAAGTGCGGGCTGGGCTTAAGGCCGTGGCACAAGTGCGGGCTGGGCTTAGGGCCTGGGCACAAGTGCGGGCTGGGCTTAAGGCCTGGGCACAAGTGCGGGCTGGGCTTAAGGCCTGGGCACAAGTGCGGGCTAGGCTTAAGGCCTGGGCACAAGTGCGGGCTAGGCTTAAGGCCTGGGCACAAGTGCGGGCTAGGCTTAAGGCCTGGGCACAAGTGTGGGCTAGGCTTAAGGCCTGGGCACAAGTGCAGGCTAGGCTTAAGGCTTGGGCACAAGTGCAGTGCTGGCTAGGCTTAAGGCCGGGGCACAAGTGCGGGCTAGACTTAAGGCCGGGGCACAAGTGCGGGCTAGACTTAAGGCCGGGGCACAAGTGCGGGCTAGGCTTAAGGCTGGGGCACAATTGCGGGCTAGGCTTAAGGCCGGGGCACAAGTGCGGGCTAGGCTTAAGGCCTGGGCACAAGTGCGGGCTAGGCTTAAGGCCTGGGCACAAGTGCTGGCTAGGCTTAAGGTCTGGGCACAAGTGCAGTGCTGGCTAGGATCAAGGCAAAGGGCACAAGTGCTGGCTAGGCTTAAGGCATGGGCACAAGTGCAAGCTAGGCTTAAGGCCTGGGCACAAGTGCGGGCTAGGGTTAAGGCCTGGGCACAAGTGCGGGCTAGGCTTAAGGCATGGGCACAAGTGCAGTGCTGGCTAGGAGCAAGGCAGGGGGCACAAGTGCTGGCTATGCTTAAGGCATGGGCACAAGTGCGGGCTAGGCTTAAGGCCTGGGCACAAGTGCGGGCTAGGCTTAAGGCCTGGGCACAAGTGCGGGCTAGGCTTAAGGCCTGGGCACAAGTGCGGGCTAGGCTTAAGGCCTGGGCTCAAGTGCGGGCTAGGCTTAAGGCCTGGGCACAAGTGCGGGCTACGCTTAAGGCCTGGGCACAAGTGCGGGCTGGGCTTAAGGCCGTGGCACAAGTGCGGGCTGGGCTTAAGGCCGTGGCACAAGTGCGGGCTGGGCTTAAGGCCTGGGCACAAGTGCGGGCTGGGCTTAAGGCCTGGGCACAAGTGCGGGCTAGGCTTAAGGCCTGGGCACAAGTGCGGGCTAGGCTTAAGTCCTGGGCACAAGTGCGGGCTAGGCTTAAGGCCTGGGCACAAGTGCGGGCTAGGCTTAAGGCCTGGGCACAAGTGCGGGCTAGGCTTAAGGCCTGGGCACAAGTGCAGTGCTGGCTAGGCTTAAGGCTGGGGCACAAGTGCGGGCTAGACTTAAGGCCAGGGCACAAGTGCGGGCTAGGCTTAAGGCCTGGGCACAAGTGCGGGCTAGGCTTAAGGCCTGGGCACAAGTGCGGGCTGGGCTTAAGGCCTGGGCACAAGTGCGGGCTGGGCTTAAGGCCGTGGCACAAGTGCGGGCTGGGCTTAAGGCCTGGGCACAAGTGCGGGCTGGGCTTAAGGCCTGGGCACAAGTGCGGGCTAGGCTTAAGGCCTGGGCACAAGTGCGGGCTAGGCTTAAGGCCTGGGCACAAGTGCGGGCTAGGCTTAAGGCCTGGGCACAAGTGCGGGCTAGGCTTAAGGCCTGGGCACAAGTGCGGGCTAGGCTTAAGGCCTGGGCACAAGTGCGGGCTAGGCTTAAGGCCTGGGCACAAGTGCGGGCTAGGCTTAAGGCCTGGGCACAAGTGCGGGCTAGGCTTAAGGCCTGGGCACAAGTGCCGGCTAGGCTTAAGGCTTGGGCACAAGTGCAGTGCTGGCTAGGCTTAAGGCCGGGGCACAAGTGCGGGCTAGACTTAAGGCCGGAGCACAAGTGCGGGCTAGACTTAAGGCCGGGGCACAAGTGCGGGCTAGGCTTAAGGCCGGGGCACAATTGCCGGCTAGGCTTAAGGCCGGGGCACAAGTGCGGGCTAGGCTTAAGGCCGGGGCACAATTGCGGGCTAGGCTTAAGGCCGGGGCACAAGTGCGGGCTAGGCTTAAGGCCTAGGCACAAGTGCGGGCTAGGCTTAAGGCCTGGGCACAAGTGCGGGCCAGGCTTAAGGCTTGGGCACAAGTGCGGGCTAAGGTTAAGGCCTGGGCACAAGTGCGGGCTAGGCTTAAGGCCTGGGCACAAGTGCGGGCTAGGCTTAAGGCCTGGGCACAAGTGCTGGCTAGGCTTAAGGTCTGGGCACAAGTGCAGTGCTGGCTAGGATCAAGGCAAAGGGCACAAGTGCTGGCTAGGCTTAAGGCATGGGCACAAGTGCAAGCTAGGCTTATGGCCTGGGCACAAGTGCGGGCTAGGCTTAAGGCCTGGGCACAAGTGCGGGCTAGGCTTAAGGCATGGGCACAAGTGCAGTCCTGGCTAGGAGCAAGGCAGGGGGCACAAGTGCTGGCTATGCTTAAGGCATGGGCACAAGTGCGGGCTAGGCTTAAGGCCTGGGCACAAGTGCGGGCTAGGCTTAAGGCCTGGGCACAAGTGCGGGCTAGGCTTAAGGCCTGGGCACAAGTGCGGGCTAGGCTTAAGGCCTGGGCACAAGTGCGGGATAGGCTTAAGGCCTGGGCACAAGTGCGGGCTAGGCTTAAGGCCTGGGCACAAGTGCGGGCTGGGCTTAAGGCCTGGGCACAAGTGCGGGCTGGGCTTAAGGCCGTGGCACAAGTGCGGGCTGGGCTTAAGGCTTGGGCACAAGTGCGGGCTGGGCTTAAGGCCTGGGCACAAGTGCAGGCTAGGCTTAAGGCCTGGGCACAAGTGCGGGCTAGACTTAAGGCCTGGGCACAAGTGCGGGCTAGGCTTAAGGCCTGGGCACAAGTGCGGGCTAGGCTTAAGGCCTGGGCACAAGTGCGGGCTAGGCTTAAGGCCTGGGCACAAGTGCAGGCTAGGCTTAAGGCTTGGGCACAAGTGCAGTGCTGGCTAGGCTTAAGGCCGGGGCACAAGTGCGGGCTAGACTTAAGGCCGGGGCACAAGTGCGGGCTAGACTTAAGGCCGGGGCACAAGTGCGGGCTAGGCTTAAGGCTGGGGCACAATTGCGGGCTAGGCTTCAGGCCGGGGCACAAGTGCGGGCTAGGCTTAAGGCCTGGGCACAAGTGCGGGCTAGGCTTAAGGCCTGGGCACAAGTGCTGGCTAGGCTTAAGGTCTGGGCACAAGTGCAGTGCTGGCTAGGATCAAGGCAAAGGGCACAAGTGCTGGCTAGGCTTAAGGCATAGGCACAAGTGCAAGCTAGGCTTAAGGCCTGGGCACAAGTGCGGGCTAGGCTTAAGGCCTGGGCACAAGTGCGGGCTAGGCTTAAGGCATGGGCACAAGTGCAGTGCTGGCTAGGAGCAAGGCAGGGGGCACAAGTGCTGGCTATGCTTAAGGCATGGGCACAAGTTCGGGCTAGGCTTAAGGCCTGGGCACAAGTGCGGGCTAGGCTTAAGGCCTGGGCACAAGTGCGGGCTAGGCTTAAGGCCTGGGCACAAGTGCGGGCTAGACTTAAGGCCTGGGCACAAGTGCGGGCTAGGCTTAAGGCCTGGGCACAAGTGCGGGCTAGGCTTAAGGCCTGGGCACAAGTGCGGGCTAGGCTTAAGGCCTGGGCACAAGTGCAGGCTAGGCTTAAGGCTTGGGCACAAGTGCAGTGCTGGCTAGGCTTAAGGCCGGGGCACAAGTGCGGGCTAGACTTAAGGCCGGGGCACAAGTGCGGGCTAGACTTAAGGCCGGGGCACAAGTGCGGGCTAGGCTTAAGGCTGGGGCACAATTGCGGGCTAGGCTTCAGGCCGGGGCACAAGTGCGGGCTAGGCTTAAGGCCTGGGCACAAGTGCGGGCTAGGCTTAAGGCATGGGCACAAGTGCAGTGCTGGCTAGGAGCAAGGCAGGGGGCACAAGTGCTGGCTATGCTTAAGGCATGGGCACAAGTGCGGGCTAGGCTTAAGGCCTGGGCACAAGTGCGGGCTAGGCTTAAGGCCTGGGCACAAGTGCGGGCTAGGCTTAAAGCCTGGGCACAAGTGCGGGCTAGGCTTAAGGCCTGGGCACATGTGCGGGCTAGGCTTAAGGCCTGGGCACAAGTGCGGGCTAGGCTTAAGGCCTGGGCACAAGTGCTGGCTAGGCTTAAGGTCTGGGCACAAGTGCAGTGCTGGCTAGGATCAAGGCAAAGGGCACAAGTGCTGGCTAGGCTTAAGGCATGGGCACAAGTGCAAGCTAGGCTTAAGGCCTGGGCACAAGTGCGGGCTAGGCTTAAGGCCTGGGCACAAGTGCGGGCTAGGCTTAAGGCATGGGCACAAGTGCAGTGCTGGCTAGGAGCAAGGCAGGGGGCACAAGTGCTGGCTAGGAGCAAGGCAGGGGGCACAAGTGCTGGCTATGCTTAAGGCATGGGCACAAGTGCGGGCTAGGCTTAAGGCCTGGGCACGAGTGCGGGCTAGGCTTAAGGCCTGGGCACAAGTGCGGGCTAGGCTTAAAGCCTGGGCACAAGTGCGGGCTAGGCTTAAGGCCTGGGCAAATGTGCGGGCTAGGCTTAAGGCCTGGGCACAAGTGCGGGCTAGGCTTATGGCCTGGGCACAAGTGCTGGCTAGGCTTAAGGTCTGGGCACAAGTGCAGTGCTGGCTAGGATCAAGGCAAAGGGCACAAGTGCTTGCTAGGCTTAAGGCCTGGGCACAAGTGCAAGCTAGGTTTAAGGCCTGGGCACAAGTGCGGGCTAGGCTTAAGGCCTGGGCACAAGTGATGGCTAGGCTTAAGGCATGGGCACAAGTGCAAGTTAGGCTTAAGGCCTGGGCACAAGTGCGGGCTAGGCTTAAGGCCTGGGCACAAGTGTGGGCTAGGCTTAAGGCATGGGCACAAGTGCAGTGCTGGCTAGGAGCAAGGCAGGGGGCACAAGTGCTGGCTATGCTTAAGGCATGGGCACAAGTGCGGGCTAGGCTTAAGGCCTGGGCACAAGTGCGGGCTAGGCTTAAGGCCTGGGCACAAGTGCGGGCTAGGCTTAAGGCCTGGGCACAAGTGCGGGCTAGGCTTAAGGCCTGGGCACAAGTGCGGGCTAGGCTTAAGGCCTGGGCACAAGTGCGGGCTAGGCTTAAGGCCTGGGCACAAGTGCAGGCTAGGCTTAAGGCTTGGGCACAAGTGCAGTGCTGGCTAGGCTTAAGGCCGGGGCACAAGTGAGGGCTAGACTTAAGGCCGGGGCACAAGTGCGGGCTAGACTTAAGGCCGGGGCACAAGTGCGGGCTAGACTTAAGGCAGGGGCACAAGTGCGGGCTAGGCTTATGGTCGGGGCACAATTGCGGGCTAGGCTTAAGGCCGGGGCACAAGTGCGGGCTAGGCTTAAGGCCGGGGCACAATTGCGGGCTAGGCTTAAGGCCGGGGCACAAGTGCGGGCTAGGCTTAAGGCCTGGGCACAAGTGCGGGTTAGGCTTAAGGCCTGTGCACAAGTGCGGGCTAGGCTGAAGGCCTGGGCACAAGTGCGGGCTAGGCTTAAGGCCTGGGCACAAGTGCGGGCTAGGCTTAAGGCCTGGGCACAAGTGCGGGCTGGGCTTAAGGCCGTGGCACAAGTGCGGGCTGGGCTTAAGGCCTGGGCACAAGTGCGGGCTGGGCTTAAGGCCTGGGCACAAGTGCGGGCTGGGCTTAAGGCCTGGGCACAAGTGCGGGCTAGGCTTAAGGCCTGGGCACAAGTGCGGGCTAGGCTTAAGGCCTGGGCACAAGTGCGGGCTAGGCTTAAGGCCTGGGCATAAGTGCGGGCTAGGCTTAAGGCCTGGGCACAAGTGCAGGCTAGGCTTAAGGCTTGGGCACAAGTGCAGTGCTGGCTAGGCTTAAGGCCGGGGCACAAGTGCGGGCTAGACTTAAGGCCGGGGCACAAGTGCGGGCTAGACTTAAGGCCGGGGCACAAGTGCGGGCTAGGCTTAAGGCTGGGGCACAATTGCGGGCTAGGCTTAAGGCCGGGGCACAAGTGCGGGCTAGGCTTAAGGCCTGGGCACAAGTGCGGGCTAGGCTTAAGGCCTGGGCACAAGTGCTGGCTAGGCTTAAGGTCTGGGCACAAGTGCAGTGCTGGCTAGGATCAAGGCAAAGGGCACAAGTGCTGGCTAGGCTTAAGGCATGGGCACAAGTGCAAGCTAGGCTTAAGGCCTGGGCACAAGTGCGGGCTAGGCTTAAGGCCTGGGCACAAGTGCGGGCTAGGCTTAAGGCATGGGCACAAGTGCAGTGCTGGCTAGGAGCAAGGCAGGGGGCACAAGTGCTGGCTATGCTTAAGGCATGGGCACAAGTGCGGGCTAGGCTTAAGGCCTGGGCACAAGTGCGGGCTAGGCTTAAGGCCTGGGCACAAGTGCGGGCTAGGCTTAAGGCCTGGGCACAAGTGCGGGCTAGGCTTAAGGCCTGGGCTCAAGTGCGGGCTAGGCTTAAGGCCTGGGCACAAGTGCGGGCTACGCTTAAGGCCTGGGCACAAGTGCGGGCTGGGCTTAAGGCCGTGGCACAAGTGCGGGCTGGGCTTAAGGCCGTGGCACAAGTGCGGGCTGGGCTTAAGGCCTGGGCACAAGTGCGGGCTGGGCTTAAGGCCTGGGCACAAGTGCGGGCTAGGCTTAAGGCCTGGGCACAAGTGCGGGCTAGGCTTAAGTCCTGGGCACAAGTGCGGGCTAGGCTTAAGGCCTGGGCACAAGTGCGGGCTAGGCTTAAGGCCTGTGCACAAGTGCGGGCTAGGCTTAAGGCCTGGGCACAAGTGCAGTGCTGGCTAGGCTTAAGGCTGGGGCACAAGTGCGGGCTAGACTTAAGGCCAGGGCACAAGTGCGGGCTAGGCTTAAGGCCTGGGCACAAGTGCGGGCTAGGCTTAAGGCCTGGGCACAAGTGCGGGCTGGGCTTAAGGCCTGGGCACAAGTGCGGGCTGGGCTTAAGGCCGTGGCACAAGTGCGGGCTGGGCTTAAGGCCTGGGTACAAGTGCGGGCTGGGCTTAAGGCCTGGGCACAAGTGCGGGCTAGGCTTAAGGCCTGGGCACAAGTGCGGGCTAGGCTTAAGGCCTGGGCACAAGTGCGGGCTAGGCTTAAGGCCTGGGCACAAGTGCGGGCTAGGCTTAAGGCCTGGGCACAAGTGCGGGCTAGGCTTAAGGCCTGGGCACAAGTGCGGGCTAGGCTTAAGGCCTGGGCACAAGTGCGGGCTAGGCTTAAGGCCTGGGCACAAGTGCGGGCTAGGCTTAAGGCCTGGGCACAAGTGCAGGCTAGGCTTAAGGCTTGGGCACAAGTGCAGTGCTGGCTAGGCTTAAGGCCGGGGCACAAGTGCGGGCTAGACTTAAGGCCGGAGCACAAGTGCGGGCTAGACTTAAGGCCGGGGCACAAGTGCGGGCTAGGCTTAAGGCCGGGGCACAATTGCCGGCTAGGCTTAAGGCCGGGGCACAAGTGCGGCCTAGGCTTAAGGCCGGGGCACAATTGCGGGCTAGGCTTAAGGCCGGGGCACAAGTGCGGGCTAGGCTTAAGGCCTAGGCACAAGTGCGGGCTAGGCTTAAGGCCTGGGCACAAGTGCGGGCTAGGCTTAAGGCTTGGGCACAAGTGCGGGCTAAGTTTAAGGCCTGGGCACAAGTGCGGGCTAGGCTTAAGGCCTGGGCACAAGTGCGGGCTAGGCTTAAGGCCTGGGCACAAGTGCTGGCTAGGCTTAAGGTCTGGGCACAAGTGCAGTGCTGGCTAGGATCAAGGCAAAGGGCACAAGTGCTGGCTAGGCTTAAGGCATGGGCACAAGTGCAAGCTAGGCTTATGGCCTGGGCACAAGTGCGGGCTAGGCTTAAGGCCTGGGCACAAGTGCGGGCTAGGCTTAAGGCATGGGCACAAGTGCAGTCCTGGCTAGGAGCAAGGCAGGGGGCACAAGTGCTGGCTATGCTTAAGGCATGGGCACAAGTGCGGGCTAGGCTTAAGGCCTTGGCACAAGTGCGGGCGAGGCTTAAGGCCTGGGCACAAGTGCGGGTTAGGCTTAAGGCCTGTGCACAAGTGCGGGTTAGGCTGAAGGCCTGGGCACAAGTGCGGGCTAGGCTTAAGGCCTGGGCACAAGTGCGGGCTAGGCTTAAGGCCTGGGCACAAGTGCGGGCTGGGCTTAAGGCCGTGGCACAAGTGCGGGCTGGGCTTAGGGCCTGGGCACAAGTGCGGGCTGGGCTTAAGGCCTGGGCACAAGTGCGGGCTGGGCTTAAGGCCTGGGCACAAGTGCGGGCTAGGCTTAAGGCCTGGGCACAAGTGCGGGCTAGGCTTAAGGCCTGGGCACAAGTGCGGGCTAGGCTTAAGGCCTGGGCACAAGTGCGGGCTAGGCTTAAGGCCTGGGCACAAGTGCAGGCTAGGCTTAAGGCTTGGGCACAAGTGCAGTGCTGGCTAGGCTTAAGGCCGGGGCACAAGTGCGGGCTAGACTTAAGGCCGGGGCACAAGTGCGGGCTAGACTTAAGGCCGGGGCACAAGTGCGGGCTAGGCTTAAGGCTGGGGCACAATTGCGGGCTAGGCTTAAGGCCGGGGCACAAGTGCGGGCTAGGCTTAAGGCCTGGGCACAAGTGCGGGCTAGGCTTAAGGCCTGGGCACAAGTGCTGGCTAGGCTTAAGGTCTGGGCACAAGTGCAGTGCTGGCTAGGATCAAGGCAAAGGGCACAAGTGCTGGCTAGGCTTAAGGCATGGGCACAAGTGCAAGCTAGGCTTAAGGCCTGGGCATAAGTGCGGGCTAGGGTTAAGGCCTGGGCACAAGTGCGGGCTAGGCTTAAGGCATGGGCACAAGTGCAGTGCTGGCTAGGAGCAAGGCAGGGGGCACAAGTGCTGGCTATGCTTAAGGCATGGGCACAAGTGCGGGCTAGGCTTAAGGCCTGGGCACAAGTGCGGGCTAGGCTTAAGGCCTGGGCACAAGTGCGGGCTAGGCTTAAGGCCTGGGCACAAGTGCGGGCTAGGCTTAAGGCCTGGGCTCAAGTGCGGGCTAGGCTTAAGGCCTGGGCACAAGTGCGGGCTACGCTTAAGGCCTGGGCACAAGTGCGGGCTGGGCTTAAGGCCGTGGCACAAGTGCGGGCTGGGCTTAAGGCCGTGGCACAAGTGCGGGCTGGGCTTAAGGCCTGGGCACAAGTGCGGGCTGGGCTTAAGGCCTGGGCACAAGTGCGGGCTAGGCTTAAGGCCTGGGCACAAGTGCGGGCTAGGCTTAAGTCCTGGGCACAAGTGCGGGCTAGGCTTAAGGCCTGGGCACAAGTGCGGGCTAGGCTTAAGGCCTGTGCACAAGTGCGGGCTAGGCTTAAGGCCTGGGCACAAGTGCAGTGCTGGCTAGGCTTAAGGCTGGGGCACAAGTGCGGGCTAGACTTAAGGCCAGGGCACAAGTGCGGGCTAGGCTTAAGGCCTGGGCACAAGTGCGGGCTAGGCTTAAGGCCTGGGCACAAGTGCGGGCTGGGCTTAAGGCCTGGGCACAAGTGCGGGCTGGGCTTAAGGCCGTGGCACAAGTGCGGGCTGGGCTAAAGGCCTGGGTACAAGTGCGGGCTGGGCTTAAGGCCTGGGCACAAGTGCGGGCTAGGCTTAAGGCCTGGGCACAAGTGCGGGCTAGGCTTAAGGCCTGGGCACAAGTGCGGGCTAGGCTTAAGGCCTGGGCACAAGTGCGGGCTAGGCTTAAGGCCTGGGCACAAGTGCGGGCTAGGCTTAAGGCCTGGGCACAAGTGCGGGCTAGGCTTAAGGCCTGGGCACAAGTGCGGGCTAGGCTTAAGGCCTGGGCACAAGTGCGGGCTAGGCTTAAGGCCTGGGCACAAGTGCAGGCTAGGCTTAAGGCTTGGGCACAAGTGCAGTGCTGGCTAGGCTTAAGGCCGGGGCACAAGTGCGGGCTAGACTTAAGGCCGGAGCACAAGTGCGGGCTAGACTTAAGGCCGGGGCACAAGTGCGGGCTAGGCTTAAGGCCGGGGCACAATTGCCGGCTAGGCTTAAGGCCGGGGCACAAGTGCGGCCTAGGCTTAAGGCCGGGGCACAATTGGGGGCTAGGCTTAAGGCCGGGGCACAAGTGCGGGCTAGGCTTAAGGCCTAGGCACAAGTGCGGGCTAGGCTTAAGGCCTGGGCACAAGTGCGGGCTAGGCTTAAGGCTTGGGCACAAGTGCGGGCTAAGTTTAAGGCCTGGGCACAAGTGCGGGCTAGGCTTAAGGCCTGGGCACAAGTGCGGGCTAGGCTTAAGGCCTGGGCACAAGTGCTGGCTAGGCTTAAGGTCTGGGCACAAGTGCAGTGCTGGCTAGGATCAAGGCAAAGGGCACAAGTGCTGGCTAGGCTTAAGGCATGGGCACAAGTGCAAGCTAGGCTTATGGCCTGGGCACAAGTGCGGGCTAGGCTTAAGGCCTGGGCACAAGTGCGGGCTAGGCTTAAGGCATGGGCACAAGTGCAGTCCTGGCTAGGAGCAAGGCAGGGGGCACAAGTGCTGGCTATGCTTAAGGCATGGGCACAAGTGCGGGCTAGGCTTAAGGCCTTGGCACAAGTGCGGGCGAGGCTTAAGGCCTGGGCACAAGTGCGGGTTAGGCTTAAGGCCTGTGCACAAGTGCGGGTTAGGCTGAAGGCCTGGGCACAAGTGCGGGCTAGGCTTAAGGCCTGGGCACAAGTGCGGGCTAGGCTTAAGGCCTGGGCACAAGTGCGGGCTGGGCTTAAGGCCGTGGCACAAGTGCGGGCTGGGCTTAGGGCCTGGGCACAAGTGCGGGCTGGGCTTAAGGCCTGGGCACAAGTGCGGGCTGGGCTTAAGGCCTGGGCACAAGTGCGGGCTAGGCTTAAGGCCTGGGCACAAGTGCGGGCTAGGCTTAAGGCCTGGGCACAAGTGCGGGCTAGGCTTAAGGCCTGGGCACAAGTGCGGGCTAGGCTTAAGGCCTGGGCACAAGTGCAGGCTAGGCTTAAGGCTTGGGCACAAGTGCAGTGCTGGCTAGGCTTAAGGCCGGGGCACAAGTGCGGGCTAGACTTAAGGCCGGGGCACAAGTGCGGGCTAGACTTAAGGCCGGGGCACAAGTGCGGGCTAGGCTTAAGGCTGGGGCACAATTGCGGGCTAGGCTTAAGGCCGGGGCACAAGTGCGGGCTAGGCTTAAGGCCTGGGCACAAGTGCGGGCTAGGCTTAAGGCCTGGGCACAAGTGCTGGCTAGGCTTAAGGTCTGGGCACAAGTGCAGTGCTGGCTAGGATCAAGGCAAAGGGCACAAGTGCTGGCTAGGCTTAAGGCATGGGCACAAGTGCAAGCTAGGCTTAAGGCCTGGGCACAAGTGCGGGCTAGGGTTAAGGCCTGGGCACAAGTGCGGGCTAGGCTTAAGGCATGGGCACAAGTGCAGTGCTGGCTAGGAGCAAGGCAGGGGGCACAAGTGCTGGCTATGCTTAAGGCATGGGCACAAGTGCGGGCTAGGCTTAAGGCCTGGGCACAAGTGCGGGCTAGGCTTAAGGCCTGGGCACAAGTGCGGGCTAGGCTTAAGGCCTGGGCACAAGTGCGGGCTAGGCTTAAGGCCTGGGCACAAGTGCGGGCTAGGCTTAAGGCCTTGGCACAAGTGCGGGCGAGGCTTAAGGCCTGGGCACAAGTGCGGGTTAGGCTTAAGGCCTGGGCACAAGTGCGGGCTAGGCTTAAGGCCTGGGCACAAGTGCAGTCCTGGCTAGGAGCAAGGCAGGGGGCACAAGTGCTGGCTATGCTTAAGGCATGGGCACAAGTGCGGGCTAGGCTTAAGGCCTTGGCACAAGTGCGGGCGAGGCTTAAGGCCTGGGCACAAGTGCGGGTTAGGCTTAAGGCCTGTGCACAAGTGCGGGTTAGGCTGAAGGCCTGGGCACAAGTGCGGGCTAGGCTTAAGGCCTGGGCACAAGTGCGGGCTAGGCTTAAGGCCTGGGCACAAGTGCGGGCTGGGCTTAAGGCCGTGGCACAAGTGCGGGCTGGGCTTAGGGCCTGGGCACAAGTGCGGGCTGGGCTTAAGGCCTGGGCACAAGTGCGGGCTGGGCTTAAGGCCTGGGCACAAGTGCGGGCTAGGCTTAAGGCCTGGGCACAAGTGCGGGCTAGGCTTAAGGCCTGGGCACAAGTGCGGGCTAGGCTTAAGGCCTGGGCACAAGTGCGGGCTAGGCTTAAGGCCTGGGCACAAGTGCAGGCTAGGCTTAAGGCTTGGGCACAAGTGCAGTGCTGGCTAGGCTTAAGGCCGGGGCACAAGTGCGGGCTAGACTTAAGGCCGGGGCACAAGTGCGGGCTAGACTTAAGGCCGGGGCACAAGTGCGGGCTAGGCTTAAGGCTGGGGCACAATTGCGGGCTAGGCTTAAGGCCGGGGCACAAGTGCGGGCTAGGCTTAAGGCCTGGGCACAAGTGCGGGCTAGGCTTAAGGCCTGGGCACAAGTGCTGGCTAGGCTTAAGGTCTGGGCACAAGTGCAGTGCTGGCTAGGATCAAGGCAAAGGGCACAAGTGCTGGCTAGGCTTAAGGCATGGGCACAAGTGCAAGCTAGGCTTAAGGCCTGGGCACAAGTGCGGGCTAGGGTTAAGGCCTGGGCACAAGTGCGGGCTAGGCTTAAGGCATGGGCACAAGTGCAGTGCTGGCTAGGAGCAAGGCAGGGGGCACAAGTGCTGGCTATGCTTAAGGCATGGGCACAAGTGCGGGCTAGGCTTAAGGCCTGGGCACAAGTGCGGGCTAGGCTTAAGGCCTGGGCACAAGTGCGGGCTAGGCTTAAGGCCTGGGCACAAGTGCGGGCTAGGCTTAAGGCCTGGGCTCAAGTGCGGGCTAGGCTTAAGGCCTGGGCACAAGTGCGGGCTACGCTTAAGGCCTGGGCACAAGTGCGGGCTGGGCTTAAGGCCGTGGCACAAGTGCGGGCTGGGCTTAAGGCCGTGGCACAAGTGCGGGCTGGGCTTAAGGCCTGGGCACAAGTGCGGGCTGGGCTTAAGGCCTGGGCACAAGTGCGGGCTAGGCTTAAGGCCTGGGCACAAGTGCGGGCTAGGCTTAAGTCCTGGGCACAAGTGCGGGCTAGGCTTAAGGCCTGGGCACAAGTGCGGGCTAGGCTTAAGGCCTGGGCACAAGTGCGGGCTAGGCTTAAGGCCTGGGCACAAGTGCAGTGCTGGCTAGGCTTAAGGCTGGGGCACAAGTGCGGGCTAGACTTAAGGCCAGGGCACAAGTGCGGGCTAGGCTTAAGGCCTGGGCACAAGTGCGGGCTAGGCTTAAGGCCTGGGCACAAGTGCGGGCTGGGCTTAAGGCCTGGGCACAAGTGCGGGCTGGGCTTAAGGCCGTGGCACAAGTGCGGGCTGGGCTTAAGGCCTGGGCACAAGTGCGGGCTGGGCTTAAGGCCTGGGCACAAGTGCGGGCTAGGCTTAAGGCCTGGGCACAAGTGCGGGCTAGGCTTAAGGCCTGGGCACAAGTGCGGGCTAGGCTTAAGGCCTGGGCACAAGTGCGGGCTAGGCTTAAGGCCTGGGCACAAGTGCGGGCTAGGCTTAAGGCCTGGGCACAAGTGCGGGCTAGGCTTAAGGCCTGGGCACAAGTGCGGGCTAGGCTTAAGGCCTGGGCACAAGTGCGGGCTAGGCTTAAGGCCTGGGCACAAGTGCCGGCTAGGCTTAAGGCTTGGGCACAAGTGCAGTGCTGGCTAGGCTTAAGGCCGGGGCACAAGTGCGGGCTAGACTTAAGGCCGGAGCACAAGTGCGGGCTAGACTTAAGGCCGGGGCACAAGTGCGGGCTAGGCTTAAGGCCGGGGCACAATTGCCGGCTAGGCTTAAGGCCGGGGCACAAGTGCGGGCTAGGCTTAAGGCCGGGGCACAATTGCGGGCTAGGCTTAAGGCCGGGGCACAAGTGCGGGCTAGGCTTAAGGCCTAGGCACAAGTGCGGGCTAGGCTTAAGGCCTGGGCACAAGTGCGGGCCAGGCTTAAGGCTTGGGCACAAGTGCGGGCTAAGGTTAAGGCCTGGGCACAAGTGCGGGCTAGGCTTAAGGCCTGGGCACAAGTGCGGGCTAGGCTTAAGGCCTGGGCACAAGTGCTGGCTAGGCTTAAGGTCTGGGCACAAGTGCAGTGCTGGCTAGGATCAAGGCAAAGGGCACAAGTGCTGGCTAGGCTTAAGGCATGGGCACAAGTGCAAGCTAGGCTTATGGCCTGGGCACAAGTGCGGGCTAGGCTTAAGGCCTGGGCACAAGTGCGGGCTAGGCTTAAGGCATGGGCACAAGTGCAGTCCTGGCTAGGAGCAAGGCAGGGGGCACAAGTGCTGGCTATGCTTAAGGCATGGGCACAAGTGCGGGCTAGGCTTAAGGCCTGGGCACAAGTGCGGGCTAGGCTTAAGGCCTGGGCACAAGTGCGGGCTAGGCTTAAGGCCTGGGCACAAGTGCGGGCTAGGCTTAAGGCCTGGGCACAAGTGCGGGATAGGCTTAAGGCCTGGGCACAAGTGCGGGCTAGGCTTAAGGCCTGGGCACAAGTGCGGGCTGGGCTTAAGGCCTGGGCACAAGTGCGGGCTGGGCTTAAGGCCGTGGCACAAGTGCGGGCTGGGCTTAAGGCTTGGGCACAAGTGCGGGCTGGGCTTAAGGCCTGGGCACAAGTGCAGGCTAGGCTTAAGGCCTGGGCACAAGTGCGGGCTAGACTTAAGGCCTGGGCACAAGTGCGGGCTAGGCTTAAGGCCTGGGCACAAGTGCGGGCTAGGCTTAAGGCCTGGGCACAAGTGCGGGCTAGGCTTAAGGCCTGGGCACAAGTGCAGGCTAGGCTTAAGGCTTGGGCACAAGTGCAGTGCTGGCTAGGCTTAAGGCCGGGGCACAAGTGCGGGCTAGACTTAAGGCCGGGGCACAAGTGCGGGCTAGACTTAAGGCCGGGGCACAAGTGTGGGCTAGGCTTAAGGCTGGGGCACAATTGCGGGCTAGGCTTCAGGCCGGGGCACAAGTGCGGGCTAGGCTTAAGGCCTGGGCACAAGTGCGGGCTAGGCTTAAGGCCTGGGCACAAGTGCTGGCTAGGCTTAAGGTCTGGGCACAAGTGCAGTGCTGGCTAGGATCAAGGCAAAGGGCACAAGTGCTGGCTAGGCTTAAGGCATAGGCACAAGTGCAAGCTAGGCTTAAGGCCTGGGCACAAGTGCGGGCTAGGCTTAAGGCCTGGGCACAAGTGCGGGCTAGGCTTAAGGCATGGGCACAAGTGCAGTGCTGGCTAGGAGCAAGGCAGGGGGCACAAGTGCTGGCTATGCTTAAGGCATGGGCACAAGTTCGGGCTAGGCTTAAGGCCTGGGCACAAGTGCGGGCTAGGCTTAAGGCCTGGGCACAAGTGCGGGCTAGGCTTAAGGCCTGGGCACAAGTGCGGGCTAGACTTAAGGCCTGGGCACAAGTGCGGGCTAGGCTTAAGGCCTGGGCACAAGTGCGGGCTAGGCTTAAGGCCTGGGCACAAGTGCGGGCTAGGCTTAAGGCCTGGGCACAAGTGCAGGCTAGGCTTAAGGCTTGGGCACAAGTGCAGTGCTGGCTAGGCTTAAGGCCGGGGCACAAGTGCGGGCTAGACTTAAGGCCGGGGCACAAGTGCGGGCTAGACTTAAGGCCGGGGCACAAGTGCGGGCTAGGCTTAAGGCTGGGGCACAATTGCGGGCTAGGCTTCAGGCCGGGGCACAAGTGCGGGCTAGGCTTAAGGCCTGGGCACAAGTGCGGGCTAGGCTTAAGGCCTGGGCACAAGTGCTGGCTAGGCTTAAGGTCTGGGCACAAGTGCAGTGCTGGCTAGGATCAAGGCAAAGGGCACAAGTGCTGGCTAGGCTTAAGGCATAGGCACAAGTGCAAGCTAGGCTTAAGGCCTGGGCACAAGTGCGGGCTAGGCTTAAGGCCTGGGCACAAGTGCGGGCTAGGCTTAAGGCATGGGCACAAGTGCAGTGCTGGCTAGGAGCAAGGCAGGGGGCACAAGTGCTGGCTATGCTTAAGGCATGGGCACAAGTGCGGGCTAGGCTTAAGGCCTGGGCACAAGTGCGGGCTAGGCTTAAGGCCTGGGCACAAGTGCGGGCTAGGCTTAAGGCCTGGGCACAAGTGCGGGCTAGGCTTAAGGCCTGGGCACAAGTGCGGGCTAGGCTTAAGGCCTGGGCACAAGTGCGGGCTACGCTTAAGGCCTGGGCACAAGTGCGGGCTGGGCTTAAGGCCTGGGCAAAAGTGCGGGCTGGGCTTAAGGCCTGGGCACAAGTGCGGGCTGGGCTTAAGGCCTGGGCACAAGTGCGGGCTAGGCTTAAGGCCTAGGCACAAGTGCGGGCTAGGCTTAAGGCCTGGGCACAAGTGCGGGCTAGGCTTAAGGCCTGGGCACAAGTGCGGGCTTGGCTTAAGGCCTGGGCACAAGTGCGGGCTAGGCTTAAGGCCTGGGCACAAGTGCGGGCTAGGCTTAAGGCCTGGGCACAAGTGCAGTGCTGGCTAGGCTTAAGGCCGGGGCACAAGTGCGGGCTAGACTTAAGGCCGGGGCACAAGTGCGGGCTAGACTTAAGGCCTGGGCACAATTGTGGGCTAGGCTTAAGGCCGGGGCACAATTGCGGGCTAGGCTTAAGGCCGGGGCACAAGTGCGGGCTAGGCTTAAGGCCGGGGCACAATTGCGGGCTAGGCTTAAGGCCGGGGCACAAGTGCAGGCTAGGCTTAAGGCCTGGGCACAAGTGCGGGCTAGGCTTAAGGCCTGGGCACAAGTGCGGGCTAGGCTTAAGGCTTGGGCACAAGTGCGGGCTAGGCTTAAGGCCTGGGCACAAGTGCAGGCTAGGCTTAAGGCCTGGGCACAAGTGCGGGCTAGGCTTAAGGCCTGGGCACAAGTGCTGGCTAGGCTTAAGGTCTGGGCACAAGTGCAGTGCTGGCTAGGATCAAGGCAAAGGGCACAAGTGCTGGCTAGGCTTAAGGCATGGGCACAAGTGCAAGCTAGGCTTAAGGCCTGGGCACAAGTGCGGGCTAGGCTTAAGGCCTGGGCACAAGTGCGGGCTAGGCTTAAGGCATGGGCACAAGTGCAGTGCTGGCTAGGAGCAAGGCAGGGGGCACAAGTGCTGGCTAGGAGCAAGGCAGGGGGCACAAGTGCTGGCTATGCTTAAGGCATGGGCACAAGTGCGGGCTAGGCTTAAGGCCTGGGCACGAGTGCGGGCTAGGCTTAAGGCCTGGGCACAAGTGCGGGCTAGGCTTAAAGCCTGGGCACAAGTGCGGGCTAGGCTTAAGGCATGGGCACAAGTGCAGTGCTGGCTAGGAGCAAGGCAGGGGGCACAAGTGCTGGCTATGCTTAAGGCATGGGCACAAGTGCGGGCTAGGCTTAAGGCCTGGGCACAAGTGCGGGCTAGGCTTAAGGCCTGGGCACAAGTGCGGGCTAGGCTTAAGGCCTGGGCACAAGTGCGGGCTAGGCTTAAGGCCTGGGCTCAAGTGCGGGCTAGGCTTAAGGCCTGGGCACAAGTGCGGGCTACGCTTAAGGCCTGGGCACAAGTGCGGGCTGGGCTTAAGGCCGTGGCACAAGTGCGGGCTGGGCTTAAGGCCGTGGCACAAGTGCGGGCTGGGCTTAAGGCCTGGGCACAAGTGCGGGCTGGGCTTAAGGCCTGGGCACAAGTGCGGGCTAGGCTTAAGGCCTGGGCACAAGTGCGGGCTAGGCTTAAGTCCTGGGCACAAGTGCGGGCTAGGCTTAAGGCCTGGGCACAAGTGCGGGCTAGGCTTAAGGCCTGTGCACAAGTGCGGGCTAGGCTTAAGGCCTGGGCACAAGTGCAGTGCTGGCTAGGCTTAAGGCTGGGGCACAAGTGCGGGCTAGACTTAAGGCCAGGGCACAAGTGCGGGCTAGGCTTAAGGCCTGGGCACAAGTGCGGGCTAGGCTTAAGGCCTGGGCACAAGTGCGGGCTGGGCTTAAGGCCTGGGCACAAGTGCGGGCTGGGCTTAAGGCCGTGGCACAAGTGCGGGCTGGGCTAAAGGCCTGGGTACAAGTGCGGGCTGGGCTTAAGGCCTGGGCACAAGTGCGGGCTAGGCTTAAGGCCTGGGCACAAGTGCGGGCTAGGCTTAAGGCCTGGGCACAAGTGCGGGCTAGGCTTAAGGCCTGGGCACAAGTGCGGGCTAGGCTTAAGGCCTGGGCACAAGTGCGGGCTAGGCTTAAGGCCTGGGCACAAGTGCGGGCTAGGCTTAAGGCCTGGGCACAAGTGCGGGCTAGGCTTAAGGCCTGGGCACAAGTGCGGGCTAGGCTTAAGGCCTGGGCACAAGTGCAGGCTAGGCTTAAGGCTTGGGCACAAGTGCAGTGCTGGCTAGGCTTAAGGCCGGGGCACAAGTGCGGGCTAGACTTAAGGCCGGAGCACAAGTGCGGGCTAGACTTAAGGCCGGGGCACAAGTGCGGGCTAGGCTTAAGGCCGGGGCACAATTGCCGGCTAGGCTTAAGGCCGGGGCACAAGTGCGGCCTAGGCTTAAGGCCGGGGCACAATTGGGGGCTAGGCTTAAGGCCGGGGCACAAGTGCGGGCTAGGCTTAAGGCCTAGGCACAAGTGCGGGCTAGGCTTAAGGCCTGGGCACAAGTGCGGGCTAGGCTTAAGGCTTGGGCACAAGTGCGGGCTAAGTTTAAGGCCTGGGCACAAGTGCGGGCTAGGCTTAAGGCCTGGGCACAAGTGCGGGCTAGGCTTAAGGCCTGGGCACAAGTGCTGGCTAGGCTTAAGGTCTGGGCACAAGTGCAGTGCTGGCTAGGATCAAGGCAAAGGGCACAAGTGCTGGCTAGGCTTAAGGCATGGGCACAAGTGCAAGCTAGGCTTATGGCCTGGGCACAAGTGCGGGCTAGGCTTAAGGCCTGGGCACAAGTGCGGGCTAGGCTTAAGGCATGGGCACAAGTGCAGTCCTGGCTAGGAGCAAGGCAGGGGGCACAAGTGCTGGCTATGCTTAAGGCATGGGCACAAGTGCGGGCTAGGCTTAAGGCCTTGGCACAAGTGCGGGCGAGGCTTAAGGCCTGGGCACAAGTGCGGGTTAGGCTTAAGGCCTGTGCACAAGTGCGGGTTAGGCTGAAGGCCTGGGCACAAGTGCGGGCTAGGCTTAAGGCCTGGGCACAAGTGCGGGCTAGGCTTAAGGCCTGGGCACAAGTGCGGGCTGGGCTTAAGGCCGTGGCACAAGTGCGGGCTGGGCTTAGGGCCTGGGCACAAGTGCGGGCTGGGCTTAAGGCCTGGGCACAAGTGCGGGCTGGGCTTAAGGCCTGGGCACAAGTGCGGGCTAGGCTTAAGGCCTGGGCACAAGTGCGGGCTAGGCTTAAGGCCTGGGCACAAGTGCGGGCTAGGCTTAAGGCCTGGGCACAAGTGCGGGCTAGGCTTAAGGCCTGGGCACAAGTGCAGGCTAGGCTTAAGGCTTGGGCACAAGTGCAGTGCTGGCTAGGCTTAAGGCCGGGGCACAAGTGCGGGCTAGACTTAAGGCCGGGGCACAAGTGCGGGCTAGACTTAAGGCCGGGGCACAAGTGCGGGCTAGGCTTAAGGCTGGGGCACAATTGCGGGCTAGGCTTAAGGCCGGGGCACAAGTGCGGGCTAGGCTTAAGGCCTGGGCACAAGTGCGGGCTAGGCTTAAGGCCTGGGCACAAGTGCTGGCTAGGCTTAAGGTCTGGGCACAAGTGCAGTGCTGGCTAGGATCAAGGCAAAGGGCACAAGTGCTGGCTAGGCTTAAGGCATGGGCACAAGTGCAAGCTAGGCTTAAGGCCTGGGCACAAGTGCGGGCTAGGGTTAAGGCCTGGGCACAAGTGCGGGCTAGGCTTAAGGCATGGGCACAAGTGCAGTGCTGGCTAGGAGCAAGGCAGGGGGCACAAGTGCTGGCTATGCTTAAGGCATGGGCACAAGTGCGGGCTAGGCTTAAGGCATGGGCACAAGTGCGGGCTAGGCTTAAGGCCTGGGCACAAGTGCGGGCTAGGCTTAAGGCCTGGGCACAAGTGCGGGCTAGGCTTAAGGCCTGGGCACAAGTGCGGGCTAGGCTTAAGGCCTTGGCACAAGTGCGGGCGAGGCTTAAGGCCTGGGCACAAGTGCGGGTTAGGCTTAAGGCCTGGGCACAAGTGCGGGCTAGGCTTAAGGCCTGGGCACAAGTGCAGTCCTGGCTAGGAGCAAGGCAGGGGGCACAAGTGCTGGCTATGCTTAAGGCATGGGCACAAGTGCGGGCTAGGCTTAAGGCCTTGGCACAAGTGCGGGCGAGGCTTAAGGCCTGGGCACAAGTGCGGGTTAGGCTTAAGGCCTGTGCACAAGTGCGGGTTAGGCTGAAGGCCTGGGCACAAGTGCGGGCTAGGCTTAAGGCCTGGGCACAAGTGCGGGCTAGGCTTAAGGCCTGGGCACAAGTGCGGGCTGGGCTTAAGGCCGTGGCACAAGTGCGGGCTGGGCTTAGGGCCTGGGCACAAGTGCGGGCTGGGCTTAAGGCCTGGGCACAAGTGCGGGCTGGGCTTAAGGCCTGGGCACAAGTGCGGGCTAGGCTTAAGGCCTGGGCACAAGTGCGGGCTAGGCTTAAGGCCTGGGCACAAGTGCGGGCTAGGCTTAAGGCCTGGGCACAAGTGCGGGCTAGGCTTAAGGCCTGGGCACAAGTGCAGGCTAGGCTTAAGGCTTGGGCACAAGTGCAGTGCTGGCTAGGCTTAAGGCCGGGGCACAAGTGCGGGCTAGACTTAAGGCCGGGGCACAAGTGCGGGCTAGACTTAAGGCCGGGGCACAAGTGCGGGCTAGGCTTAAGGCTGGGGCACAATTGCGGGCTAGGCTTAAGGCCGGGGCACAAGTGCGGGCTAGGCTTAAGGCCTGGGCACAAGTGCGGGCTAGGCTTAAGGCCTGGGCACAAGTGCTGGCTAGGCTTAAGGTCTGGGCACAAGTGCAGTGCTGGCTAGGATCAAGGCAAAGGGCACAAGTGCTGGCTAGGCTTAAGGCATGGGCACAAGTGCAAGCTAGGCTTAAGGCCTGGGCACAAGTGCGGGCTAGGGTTAAGGCCTGGGCACAAGTGCGGGCTAGGCTTAAGGCATGGGCACAAGTGCAGTGCTGGCTAGGAGCAAGGCAGGGGGCACAAGTGCTGGCTATGCTTAAGGCATGGGCACAAGTGCGGGCTAGGCTTAAGGCCTGGGCACAAGTGCGGGCTAGGCTTAAGGCCTGGGCACAAGTGCGGGCTAGGCTTAAGGCCTGGGCACAAGTGCGGGCTAGGCTTAAGGCCTGGGCTCAAGTGCGGGCTAGGCTTAAGGCCTGGGCACAAGTGCGGGCTACGCTTAAGGCCTGGGCACAAGTGCGGGCTGGGCTTAAGGCCGTGGCACAAGTGCGGGCTGGGCTTAAGGCCGTGGCACAAGTGCGGGCTGGGCTTAAGGCCTGGGCACAAGTGCGGGCTGGGCTTAAGGCCTGGGCACAAGTGCGGGCTAGGCTTAAGGCCTGGGCACAAGTGCGGGCTAGGCTTAAGTCCTGGGCACAAGTGCGGGCTAGGCTTAAGGCCTGGGCACAAGTGCGGGCTAGGCTTAAGGCCTGGGCACAAGTGCGGGCTAGGCTTAAGGCCTGGGCACAAGTGCAGTGCTGGCTAGGCTTAAGGCTGGGGCACAAGTGCGGGCTAGACTTAAGGCCAGGGCACAAGTGCGGGCTAGGCTTAAGGCCTGGGCACAAGTGCGGGCTAGGCTTAAGGCCTGGGCACAAGTGCGGGCTGGGCTTAAGGCCTGGGCACAAGTGCGGGCTGGGCTTAAGGCCGTGGCACAAGTGCGGGCTGGGCTTAAGGCCTGGGCACAAGTGCGGGCTGGGCTTAAGGCCTGGGCACAAGTGCGGGCTAGGCTTAAGGCCTGGGCACAAGTGCGGGCTAGGCTTAAGGCCTGGGCACAAGTGCGGGCTAGGCTTAAGGCCTGGGCACAAGTGCGGGCTAGGCTTAAGGCCTGGGCACAAGTGCGGGCTAGGCTTAAGGCCTGGGCACAAGTGCGGGCTAGGCTTAAGGCCTGGGCACAAGTGCGGGCTAGGCTTAAGGCCTGGGCACAAGTGCGGGCTAGGCTTAAGGCCTGGGCACAAGTGCCGGCTAGGCTTAAGGCTTGGGCACAAGTGCAGTGCTGGCTAGGCTTAAGGCCGGGGCACAAGTGCGGGCTAGACTTAAGGCCGGAGCACAAGTGCGGGCTAGACTTAAGGCCGGGGCACAAGTGCGGGCTAGGCTTAAGGCCGGGGCACAATTGCCGGCTAGGCTTAAGGCCGGGGCACAAGTGCGGGCTAGGCTTAAGGCCGGGGCACAATTGCGGGCTAGGCTTAAGGCCGGGGCACAAGTGCGGGCTA
>NW_027194690.1:0-30000 GCF_032444005.1 Ranitomeya imitator
CTTCCAGGCAGGGAGAAACCGCAGTAGGCGTACCGAGGAGGCTTCCAGGAGCCTGGGGAAGATTTTCCAAAAGTGTCCTTGACACTTAGAAATATTTTGAGAAATTTCCGATTTTGTGAAAAATGACCCCTTTCCCCTACTTCCACCCTAAAGGGGCGTCAATATGTTGTAAAGCACCCCGAGACAGAGACCTAAGCGTGGGCAAAGTTTGGGTCTGATGGGTGGAACACTGAAAAAAACGCGATTTTCCACTTAGAACAAACATAGAACTTTCAGACTTCCAGGCGGGGGGAAAGCTCTGAAGCTGTACCGAGGACACTTCCATGGCCCCCGGATCGATTTTCAAGAACGAGTCCTTGGGACTTTGAAATTTTTCGGCGATGCGTTTTTGGCTTCCGGGAGCCGCAGAACGTTGGGAAATTCGTTCCGCTCGCCGGCTCCAGGTGTTTCGGGCTAGTCCAGGCCCCAGCTACGCCGCCTGGCCGCCAAATTTCGCAAAATCGAAAAAAAAAAAATAGAACCGGAATGAGGAATTTCTGGCCGCCGGATCCGCCGCACAGCTCCAGGAAGTCGGACACTTTTCGGCTTCGCTCCCTTAAAGTGTGGGTCGGTGTTTCGCCATGCAAATACCCACTTTTGCACACCAGCTGCAGGATATAGGAGAGAGGGGTACCTCTCGGGCCCGACTGATTTCCGATGTTTTCGTGGTTCCTCAAGTCGGGTAGGCGGTTTGGCGAGTACCCCCCTGTTTGCATGGAAGTCCGCCCTCGCGTCGACACCAGGCTTCCGCGGCTCCAGGGGGACTCTTGCCGGTCGTCTGCCCCAAGTCAGAGACGCGTTTCCCGGGTCGCCTGAGCCTGAACGGACCCTCCCCAAGCGTGTTCTGGTTCTCCGAGGGTGACGGATGTCAGAAGGGAGGCAGATCTGGAGTCTTCGTCCCGAGGAGGGCTCCAGGAGGGCGGATTGCACCCCCTGACTCGGTCCCCTCAGAGCAGGCTTGGCGTTTCTCTGTGTCGGATGTCTCCCGCTTCCACGCCACCGGGGAGACCTATGAGAGAATCGCACTGTGACCCGGATTCCGTCTCGAGGGCGCCCGTAGCGTGTCGGAGAGGGACCTCCAGGACTATCGGGCATGTTTCTTCCCCGTCTCCCCGAGGGGAAGGATGGCAGCGGGTGGGGTTTCTCACCCATGCCCCCCACCGGCTCTTCCTCCGATCGATTTGGCTCAGCGCTCCCGGGTGGGGAGGTGGTGCCGCTCGCTCGGCCCGGGCTTTGGAGCCCGCGTCGGTCTAAGGCGGGCGGTCTCCTTCCTCTTTTACCCCCCGGGATTCAGGCACGCATCCTTGGGCGTGCACGCCGGCAGTCGCCTCCCGTTCGCAGGACGGTGGCTGCCGTGCAGAGGGGGAGTTTGACCCGAACTGTGGTACGGCAGGGGTCCGACGACCCGCGCGGGCGAATGGCGGGGCGCCCACCCACCTCGGCGTGGGGGCCCGTCGTCCGAATCGCTCCCCGCGCGGGGTAGCACAACGATCTTCTCCGAGGGCGGCCCTTTGACTTCCAGATGCGCAGCTTGCCCGCGGAGGCCCGTGCCGACCCCCACCCAGCGTCCGATGGGCGGCCTCCGCGGTGGGCATCGGCGAGAGCGGCGGCGGTGGGTGGCGCTTCCACGCCACCGCCGAGCTCCGCGTTCTCCAGTCTTTTCCCGAGCCCCTACGATAGTGGGGGGACGACAGATGCGTGGGGAGGCAGGCGGAGTGGGTTCTCACCGCGTGGTGTGCCCGGCCGAACGCCGTCGCCTTCCCCGCTCGTCCGACGTCCTCCGAGGCGGCTCGGAAGGGAGCGCGAGAGGGAGAGAGCGAGAGAGAGAGAGAGAGAGAGAGACCAAGCGGACGCCCCAGAGCGAGAAGGGAGGATGGAAAAGGGAGAGACGAGTGGGGCAAAAAGAGTTTTGGCGAAGGGGAGTACCCGGCGAACTGCCGCCCCGGGCTTCTTCTGTTCTCAACAGCGGAGGCACGGCTTTGGGGGGGAGACGCCGCTCGGTTGGGGCTCCTTTGAGGTTACGGGCAAGAGCCCGGGACGAGGGACTACGCCATAGGGCGACGCCGACACGGCCAGGCCAACTGCGCCCCCCGTGCGACCTCTGCGTCGCTGGCGGGCTCTGCGCCTGAGCCGCGGTGGACCCCGACGGCCAGCCCCCCTCTCCCACTCCTCGCGCCCGTCCGCCGGTGGGTCGAGGACCCCCCGCGGCGGAGGCAGGTCTAAGCCAGACGGAGGCCCCGCATAGGCCCCCCACCGCCCTGGCCCCTCTCCCCAGCAGCGACTCTGTGTGTCGCCCCGGGAGCGGTGGGTCACGAGGCAGGGTGGCCGTGGCGTCCTCCGAAGGCCAGTCACCTACGGCCCTCCCCGTGCAAGGGGTGGTTTTTACAACAGATGCCCTCCGATCGGGAGGCCGGGTCTAAGCCAGATGGTGGCGCCGCATAGGCCCCCCACCGCCCTGGCCCCTCTCCCCAGCAGCGACTCTGTGTGTCGCCCCGGGAGCGGTGGGTCACGAGGCAGGGGAGCCGTGGTGTCCTCCGGAGGCCAGTCACCTCGCCCTCTCCGTGCAAGGTGGGTTTTTTTCCAGACACCCTCCGCATCGGCCGCCTCGCACCGTACAGCGTGCACGATCTCCCCAGTGGCACTGCACTCGCCGTTCAGGCTCCTGTTTTCCTCCGGAAGGTGACGCCCCGGGATGCCCGCCTGCCGGCACGGACGACGAGGAGGATTTCCCTTCCTCCGGGTGCCCTTCCCGCTGCGGGGCTTCCTATCTGGCTTCTCTCCCTCGATTGATTAAGTCCCTGGCCTTTGTACACACTGCCCGTCGCTACTACCGATTGGATGGTTTAGTGAGGTCCTTGGATCGGCCCCGCCGGGTTCGGCCAAGACCCATGGTGGAGAGCCGAGAAGACGATCGAACTTGACTATCTAGAGACAGTAAAAGTCGTAACAAGGTTTCCCTAGATGAACCTGTGGAAGGATCTTTAATGGGCGAGTGAAAAATACCGATGAGGTGCAGATCAGGAGGCCAGCCGCCCGCCAAATCCCCGAAGGGTACCGAACGTGATGGGGGCGGTGGTAGGTCTCTTTCTGCTTCGCCAGGGCGCTCCGCAGGGTGGGGACGGTGAGGGCACGTGAGGACAGCGGGCGGGCGACGTCGGGAGGGTGCGGGGAGCCCCTCTCGCTCCGTCGCCCAGGAAAAAGACGCCCGGCCTCGCGCCGACGATTGTTGCCCTGCCGCTGCCTGCCGAGGAAAAATAAGAAGCCCCCCGCGTACGCGAAAGGCCGTCCCGGGTACCATTCTCCTGTGCGCTCACACACCCCTCCCCGGGGTATGTGGGTCTGGGCGGTAGGTTGAGAAGCCTCGAGCCCTCCTTTGTTCTCCTCCCCGCTGGAGGGAGGGACGGGGAGGCCGAGCGCCCGGGCAACAGGGCCGAGATTTGAAAACAACCCTCCAAAGCATCCCAGTCTTTTGCGGCCGGCTGACACGAGAGTGAAAAGGGGGGCGCCTCCGAGTGTCCCCAAACCAGAAAGCGCGACTCTTAACGGTGGATCACTCGGCGCGCGCGTCGAAGAACGCAGCTAGCTGCGAGAATTAAGTGTGAATTGCAGGACACATTGATCATCGACACTTCGAACGCACCTTGCGGCCCCGGGGTGCTCCCGGGGCTATGCCTGTCTGAGGGTTGCCCCTCCATCTATCGCCTCCATGGCGCAGCTGGGGTCCCCTCGCAAGGGTGACAACGAGGGAGGCCTGAGGCTCCGTGCCCTGATGGTCTCTTCTCCTTTATCCCTTACGTCCCCCCAAGGCCAGACTCACCTGCCCTGGGCCCACCTGATGGGGTTTACCATCGTCACTCCCCCCGTTGTGACGTGAAACCCTGTGGCGCAATGAAGGTGAAGGCCGGGGCGCTCCGGCCGAGGTGGGATCCCGCCGCCCGCTCCGGGGGGTTGACACGGCGGGTGCACCATCGGCCCGCCTCTGTCGGGGAGGTGGAGCATGAGTGCGCGATAGGACCCGAAAGATGGTGAGCTATGCCTGGGCAGGACGAAGCCAGAGGAAACTCTGGTGGAGGTCCGCAGCGACCCTGATGTGCAAATTGGTCATCTGGGTATAGGGGCGTTTGTAGATGTGCTTGGCCCGTACGGGGATCGAACCCACGACCTTGGTGTTATTAGCACCACGCTCTAACCAACTGAGCTAAATGGCCATAGGTGTGGTCCCTGGGTATAGGGGCGAAAGACTCACGGAGACCACGGGCAGACGTACAGGGGCCTGATCAACCCCTGGACCATACGGGCTGCTGTGCCTGCCGCAGGCGAGAAGCGAGAACCCCTTCGGGGCACGGAGACTACAACCGGACGTACGGGGGTCTGACCCACCCCTGGACCGTACGGTCTGCTGGCTGCTGTGCCTGCCGCAGGCGAGAAGCGAGAACCCCTTCGGGGCACGGAGACCACAACCGGACGTACGGGGGTCTGACCCACCCCTGGACCGTACGGTCTGCTGGCTGCCGTTCCTGGTGCAGGCGAGAAGCGGGAACCCCTTCGGGGCATGGAGACCACAACCGGACGTACGGGGGTCTGATCCACCCCTGGACCGTACGGTCTGCTGGCTGCCGTGCCTGGTGCAGGCGAGAAGTGGGAACCCCTTCGGGGCACGGAGACCACAACCGTACGTCCGGGAGTCTGACCCACCCCTGGACCGTACGGTCTGCTGGCTGCCGTGCCTGGTGCAGGCGAGAAGCGGGAACCCCTTCGGGGCACGGAGACCACAACCGGACGTACGGGGGTCTGATCAACCCCTGTACCGTACGGGCTGCTGGCTGCCGTGCCGTCCTCAAATTGCTTGGCCTAAACAAAAGTCAATTTTTTGTGACAACAGTGATGACCGTGACATAGCACTGGAGGTGTACCCCAAGACAGTGACCTAAGTGTGGGTGAAGTCTGTGGTTCATGGGCGGAAAGTTGAATTTTGGGTGAAAAACCATACTTTCACACTTTGAAAATTTCAGACATGTGTCAGACTTCCAGGCAGGGGGAAACCGCTGGAGGTGTACCGAGGACACTTCCAGAAGCCTGGGGAAGCTTTTCTGGAAGAGTCCTTGACACTTGGAAAATTTTGGGCAATTTTCTGAGAAAAAAAAAAATCACATTTCCCCTTACCCCCCACCCAAGAGGGGCTTCAATATGTTGCAGAGTACCCCGAAAGGGTCCCCAAAGTGGGAGAAAAGTGAGGCAAGTCAAAGAGGCAAAGATGAATGTACATTTGAATAATTTTATTAATGTCAGATAAAAATTGACATATTCACAAGGGCTTTGTTCTCCTGATTGGGATGAGCCGAATATTCTTGAGACTATACTCCTCAGTAGAATCGGATGACTCGGTATCACTTTCCGTGAGGTCTACCACCTCGTTATCCAATTCACTGGTTGATGCCATTACTGGCGACATAATTTTTGCGTCCTCATGATTTCCTGCGTTGAACACTAGCTCTTGGGCACGGCACATATCGGTCAGGGTCTTCTCCCGGTAAACTCTCTCGGCCACATCGTTTGTATGTGCCAAGTAGCGTGCAAACAAGCGCTTTTCGCAATCTGTGTATTGTGACAAAGTCCATGTCTCGCAAATCCGCCGTACAAGGTGGCTGGTGATGTTTGGGAGGTTGTAGCTACGGAGGAAAGCACATTGTTAGTACTGGTTGCTACTTATGGCTGTGGGTCACTTGACTTGTGGCTACCTTACCTTGAATGGTATCGTTTGAGTCTCATGGATGGATTTTTTATGACCTTCCCGGTACACGTCACGAAAAAGTTTGTGATAATCTTTCGGCCAAAGGTAAAGACCGGTCTGACATATTCCGCATACGCATTGAACCACTGAAAAAGAAAAAAAATATATATATGTTACTCTCCAGTCTGGGGGCACCCCTCCAAAAGGTTTTACATGGGGACAAGAGAGTGTTTTGCTCCCCACAATGAGTGGGGTTGCCTGGGTTCCCTGGCTTTGAGAAAAGCTTACCGATTCCTCTTCCTCTGAAAGTACAAAAGTTGCTACCTGAGAGGTGGAGCACTTGTGAGTCTTCACACCCACAATTGTCTTGCGTCTTCCTTGGTACGTGTGATGGATCCTCTCATTCCACTCTGAAACCTACGATGTGAAAAAAAAAGGTGGAAAAATATTGAACCGGTTCAGCAAATACCGCTGACCCACAGGGCCCGACGACTTACCGTCATGTTACGAACAACACCTGGTCTTTGGAGATGTTTTAGAATCAGAAGGGCCTCGAGGTACAGTACCACTTCCCGGCGATCTACTTCTGATCCGCCATCTGTCACAGCCTCGATGCTAGCTAGAAATGTTGGCCTTGCCTCCTCCAGTATAATCTGGCAGTCCTTGGGTGACTTTGATGGCTTCATCAATAGATCGTACCTGTGGGGAAAAATAAAGGCAATTAACCAACATCCAAGGTTTGGTAACAATGCGCTGAATATTGGCTCTTTTGAACGGTGTACCTTTTACTTACAGACTCTCGGCAGGCTCCCTTGTACAATGATTTCTGAAGGTCTGTTGTAAAATTCATGAACACTTCGCATGCCTTATAAAGTTGAGGATTCTCTAGTCTCAGTTTGGTAGCCCTCATCTGATACATGGTAAATCTCCGTATATGCTTCAACATTTTGAGGGAGGTCTGGCTCGATAGATGGAGTTTTCCAAGTTGTTGAAAAAAATTATTAACCTGGTTTGGTTTTACGAGGTACTCCAGAGTTACAGATTTTGGGTTCACAAAAAATAGAAACCGTGCTACGTTTGATACCTCCTGTTGACAGTTTGGGACCCCATGGGTAATTGTTAGGTACGAGTGGAACCCCTTTAACATGGGGTGATTCAATGAGTGACGCTTGTACAATCCGGCGGCCTTGGTAGCCGTGCGGTTTTTGTCTTTCCATTCCCTTTTCTGGATACTTAAATTGCTGCCATCCATGACCTCCTCATTGCCTATGCGGTCAGAAATGCTCCCTGTGTGGTCAGGCTCAGGGCACGGGTCTCCCTCCCGACTGTCTACCGGCCGTAAAAGGAAAGGCACATCCATCTCATCCGAATCTAGCTTTGGCGTGGGGCATGGGTCTCCCTCCCGACTGTCTACTGGCCGTAAAAGGAAAGGCACATCCATCTCATCTGAATCTAGCTCTGGCGGGGGGCACGGGTCTCCCTCCAGACTGTCTCCCGGCCGTAAAAGGAAAGGCACATCCATCACATCTGAATCTAGCTCTGGCATGGAGCCTGGGCGGAGCTCCGGATTGTCAGTTGGTACCTGAGCGGGCCCTTCACAGGTCAGTGGTGTGATTTGTGACTCAAACCTAGGCTTGTTTGCTATCAAAAAGCCGCGACCTTCTAAGAAGGCTACAGTCTCCTCCAAGGATTGGAGGGGCTTGAGCTCACTGAATTGGATTGTTGTCCCCTTGTTGGCGATACAGCGAAGTTGATACTTTGCGGAGGCTATGGCGGTTTTTATCTCCGAATCACCGTGTGACCTCAGGCATACCCTTCTCAGATGTGTGGATATATATTTGGTTACCCTGTGGCACACGGGGCATGTAAGTGGTGTCCGTGGGTGCCTGCGGGGGAGACACAAGCAATAAAACCGGTCACCTTGCCAGCAAGTGTACAACTCCACTACAAGGTACATTCATGTGTCTCTACGTGGCCGACAAATGTCTTCTACTCACCGCTCCATTGCGAAGGGTTTCCCGCAGTCAAACAGAGCGTCTCGTAATAGTTTATTAAAGTGCCGTGTTTCTCTGTGTCTTGAACTGTGGCAAATGATTTTCCTCCGCGCGAGTCAGCCACGCAGGTGAAAGACGCCAGCTGAGGTGATTGAAATTAACCGGATGTGTTTTGCCGTACTCTGATATAGGTCACCACGGGGGTTGAGTCAGCCCAGGGGGTGGCACCTCCACGGTCGCTAAACATCCGTAGGGTTGATGATATATCCCTCACCTGATCCACCTGCTGTAATCACCTATACGGCATCACGGGGGATGACTCAGCCCCAGGGGTGGCACCTGACCGGATCCACCTGCCATAATCGCCTATACGGCATCACGGGGGATGACTCAGCCCCAGGGGGTGGCACCTACACGGCTGTCGATCAGTCATATCTGTAACGGATTGGGTACTAACTGGATCCATCGATCCCAGTCAAAGCACGGTGGCTCACTTGTTAGCGCTGCGGCCTTGCCGAGCTGGCGTCTCGGGTTCGAATCCTGTTGTGTCATACATTCAGAAAGGGAAAAATCTCAGGTGTTATGTCAAGGACACTTCCTTAGACATTTTTAGAAAAATTTTGAGACAATCCCGATTTTGTAAAAAAAAAAAAATCTCACATTTTCCCTACTTCAACCTCATGGGTCGTCAATATGTTGTAAAGTACCCCAAGATAGAGACCCAAGTGTGGGTAAAGTGTCTGGTTCATGGGCACAAAGTTGAATTTTCAGTGAAAATTTGTCGGAAATCCGCTGTGGACATTGGCTGGGCGCGTGACCCGAATGAGAGAGGCGAATCTGGGTGACCCGAGCTTGGCAGGACCCTTCCCACGGGGGTCCTGGTTCTCTGGAGGTAATCACTGTCAGAAGGGCACATCTTGAGTCCTCACCCAGGTGAGGGCTCTCGGAAGGCGGACGCCCTTCTGTCTTTGTCCCCCCAGAGCAGGCTCGGTGTTTATCGGAAGTCTTCTGCGGACGTTGGCTGGGCGCGTGACCCGAGTGAGAGAGGCGAATCTGGGTGACCCGAGCTTGGCAGGACCCTTCCCACGGGGGGTCCTGGTTCTCTGGAGGTAATCACTGTCAGAAGGGCACATCTTGGGTCCTCACCCAGGTGAGGGCTCTCGGAAGGCGGACGCCCTTCTGTCTTTGTCCCCCCAGAGCAGGCTCGGTGTTTATCGGAAGTCTTCTGCGGACGTTGGCTGGGCGCGTGACCCGAGTGAGAGAGGCGAATCTGGGCGACCCGAGCTTGGCAGGACCCTTCCCACGGGGGGTCCTGGTTCTCTGGAGGTAATCACTGTCAGAAGGGCACATCTTGGGTCCTCACCCAGGTGAGGGCTCTCGGAAGGCGGACGCCCTTCTGTCTTTGTCCCCCCAGAGCAGGCTCGGTGTTTATCGGAAGTCTTCTGCGGACGTTGGCTGGGCGCGTGACCCGAGTGAGAGAGGCGAATCTGGGCGACCCGAGCTTGGCAGGACCCTTCCCACGGGGGTCCTGGTTCTCTGGAGGTAATCACTGTCAGAAGGGCACATCTTGAGTCCTCACCCAGGTGAGGGCTCTCGGAAGGCGGACGCCCTTCTGTCTTTGTCCCCCCAGAGCAGGCTCGGTGTTTATCGGAAGTCTTCTGCGGACGTTGGCTGGGCGCGTGACCCGAGTGAGAGAGGCGAATCTGGGTGACCCGAGCTTGGCAGGACCCTTCCCACGGGGGGTCCTGGTTCTCTGGAGGTAATCACTGTCAGAAGGGCACATCTTGGGTCCTCACCCAGGTGAGGGCTCTCGGAAGGCGGACGCCCTTCTGTCTTTGTCCCCCCAGAGCAGGCTCGGTGTTTATCGGAAGTCTTCTGCGGACGTTGGCTGGGCGCGTGACCCGAGTGAGAGAGGCGAATCTGGGCGACCCGAGCTTGGCAGGACCCTTCCCACGGGGGTCCTGGTTCTCTGAAGGTTTTCACTGTCAGAAGGGCACATCTTGGGTCCTCACCCAGGTGAGGGCTCTCGGAAGGCGGACGCCCTTCTGTCTTTGTCCCCCCAGAGCAGGCTCGGTGTTTATCGGAAGTCTTCTGCGGATGTTGGCTGGGCGCGTGACCCGAGTGAGAGAGGCGAATCTGGGCGACCCGAGCTTGGCAGGACCCTTCCCATGGGGGTCCTGGTTCTCTGGAGGTAATCACTGTCAGAAGGGCACATCTTGGGTCCTCACCCAGGTGAGGGCTCTTGGAAGGCGGACGCCCTTCTGTCTTTGTCCCCCCAGAGCAGGCTCGGTGTTTATCGGAAGTCTTCTGCGGACGTTGGCTGGGCGCGTGACCCGAGTGAGAGAGGCGAATCTGGGCGACCCGAGCTTGGCAGGACCCTTCCCACGGGGGTCCTGGTTCTCTGGAGGTAATCACTGTCAGAAGGGCACATCTTGGGTCCTCACCCAGGTGAGGGCTCTTGGAAGGCGGACGCCCTTCTGTCTTTGTCCCCCCAGAGCAGGCTCGGTGTTTATCGGAAGTCTTCTGCGGACGTTGGCTGGGCGCGTGACCCGAGTGAGAGAGGCGAATCTGGGCGACCCGAGCTTGGCAGGACCCTTCCCACGGGGGTCCTGGTTCTCTGGAGGTAATCACTGTCAGAAGGGCACATCTTGGGTCCTCACCCAGGTGAGGGCTCTCGGAAGGCGGACGCCCTTCTGTCTTTGTCCCCCCAGAGCAGGCTCGGTGTTTCTCTGTAGGATGTCCCCACCGGTTTGGTTTTTGTGTTCCGAGATGTATCCTTGCAGCTTGGCCGAAACAAACATTTGCCGTTTTCGGTGGCGACAGCCATGACCGCGGCGAAGCACTTTGGGCGCGGCCGGGATGCGCACACCCCGCTCACCACGTTTCAGTCGCTGGCTGAGTGGACTCCGTAGGGGGGCTTAATAGTCGGAGGGGGGCTTAATAGTCGGCCCTGCGGAAGTCGGTGGAGGGCTTAATAGTCGGCCCTGCGGAAGACGGAGGGGGCTTAATAGTCGGCCTGTGGAGGTTGTCTGTGGGCTTAATAGTCACCCTGAGTACGCCATAGCGACTCTCCAAGGTGGGGGCACAGTGTGCGTTCCATGGGCGGAAAGTTTAATTTTGAGCGAAAAACCGTATTTTCGCACTGTAAAAAATGTCAGACTTCCAGGCGGGGGAAAACCGCAGGAGGCGTACCGAGGAGGCTTCCAGGAGCCTGGGGAAGATTTTCCAAAAGTGTCCTTGACACTTAGAAATATTTTGAAAAAAATCACGATTTTGTGAAAATTGACACGTTTCCCCTACTTCCACGCCAGGGGGGCGTCAATATGTTGTGAGGTACCCCAGGACAGTCGCCTAAATGTGGGTGAAGTTTGCGAGTCACGGGCGCAAAGTCGAATTTTGGGTGAAAAACCGCGTTTTCATACTCTAAAAATTTCAGACAAGTGTCAGACTTCCAGGCAGGGAGAAACCGCAGGAGGCGTACCGAGGAGGCTTCCAGGAGCCTGGGGAAGATTTTCCAAAAGTGTCCTTGACACTTAGAAATATTTTCAGAAAATCACGATTTTGTGAAAATTGACACGTTTCCCCTACTTCCACGCCAGGGGGGCGTCAATATGTTGTGAGGTACCCCAGGACAGTCGCCCAAATGTGGGTGAAGTTTGCGGGTCATGGGCGCAAAGTCGAATTTTGGGTGAAAAACCGCGTTTTCATACTCTAAAAATTTCAGACAAGTGTCAGACTTCCAGGCAGGGAGAAACCGCAGGAGGCGTACCGAGGAGGCTTCCAGGAGCCTGGGGAAGATTTTCCAAAAGTGTCCTTGACACTTAGAAATATTTTGAAAAAATCACGATTTTGTGAAAATTGACACGTTTCCCCTACTTCCACGCCAGGGGGGCGTCAATATGTTGTGAGGTACCCCAGGACAGTCGCCCAAATGTGGGTGAAGTTTGCGAGTCATGGGCGCAAAGTCGAATTTTGGGTGAAAAACCGCGTTTTCATACTCTAAAAATTTCAGACAAGTGTCAGACTTCCAGGCAGGGAGAAACCGCAGGAGGCGTACCGAGGAGGCTTCCAGGAGCCTGGGGAAGATTTTCCAAAAGTGTCCTTGACACTTGTGTCAATTTTCACAAAATCGTGATTTTCTGAAAATATTTCTGTTTCCCCTACTTCCACGCCAGGGGGGCGTCAATATGTTGTGAGGTACCCCAGGACAGTCGCCTAAATGTGGGTGAAGTTTGCGAGTCACGGGCGCAAAGTCGAATTTTGGGTGAAAAACCGCGTTTTCATACTCTAAAAATTTCAGACAAGTGTCAGACTTCCAGGCAGGGAGAAACCGCAGGAGGCGTACTGAGGAGGCTTCCAGGAGCCTGGGGAAGATTTTCCAAAAGTGTCCTTGACACTTAGAAATATTTTGAAAAAATCACGATTTTGTGAAAATTGACACGTTTCCCCTACTTCCACGCCAGGGGGGCGTCAATATGTTGTGAGGTACCCCAGGACAGTCGCCCAAATGTGGGTGAAGTTTGCGAGTCATGGGCGCAAAGTCGAATTTTGGGTGAAAAACCGCGTTTTCATACTCTAAAAATTTCAGACAAGTGTCAGACTTCCAGGCAGGGAGAAACCGCAGGAGGCGTACCGAGGAGGCTTCCAGGAGCCTGGGGAAGATTTTCCAAAAGTGTCCTTGACACTTAGAAATATTTTCAGAAAATCACGATTTTGTGAAAATTGACACGTTTCCCCTACTTCCACGCCAGGGGGGCGTCAATATGTTGTGAGGTACCCCAGGACAGTCGCCTAAATGTGGGTGAAGTTTGCGAGTCACGGGCGCAAAGTCGAATTTTGGGTGAAAAACCGCGTTTTCATGCGCTAAAAATTTCAGACAAGTGTCAGACTTCCAGGCAGGGGGAAACCGCAGGAGGCGTACCGAGGAGGCTTCCAGGAGCCTGGGGAAGATTTTCCAAAAGTGTCCTTGACACTTAGAAATATTTTCAGAAAATCACGATTTTGTGAAAATTGACACGTTTCCCCTACTTCCACGCCAGGGGGGCGTCAATATGTTGTGAGGTACCCCAGGACAGTCGCCTAAATGTGGGTGAAGTTTGCGAGTCACGGGCGCAAAGTCGAATTTTGGGTGAAAAACCGCGTTTTCATGCGCTAAAAATTTCAGACAAGTGTCAGACTTCCAGGCAGGGGGAAACCGCAGGAGGCGTACCGAGGAGGCTTCCAGGAGCCTGGGGAAGATTATCCAAAAGTGTCCTTGACACTTAGAAATATTTTCAGAAAATCACGATTTTGTGAAAATTGACACGTTTCCCCTACTTCCACGCCAGGGGGGCGTCAATATGTTGTGAGGTACCCCAGGACAGTCGCCTAAATGTGGGTGAAGTTTGCGAGTCACGGGCGCAAAGTCGAATTTTGGGTGAAAAACCGCGTTTTCATGCGCTAAAAATTTCAGACAAGTGTCAGACTTCCAGGCAGGGGGAAACCGCAGGAGGCGTACCGAGGAGGCTTCCAGGAGCCTGGGGAAGATTATCCAAAAGTGTCCTTGACACTTAGAAATATTTTCAGAAAATCACGATTTTGTGAAAATTGACACGTTTCCCCTACTTCCACGCCAGGGGGGCGTCAATATGTTGTGAGGTACCCCAGGACAGTCGCCTAAATGTGGGTGAAGTTTGCGAGTCACGGGCGCAAAGTCGAATTTTGGGTGAAAAACCGCATTTTCATGCGCTAAAAATTTCAGACAAGTGTCAGACTTCCAGGCAGGGGGAAACCGCAGGAGGCGTACCGAGGAGGCTTCCAGGAGCCTGGGGAAGATTATCCAAAAGTGTCCTTGACACTTAGAAATATTTTGAAAAAATCACGATTTTGTGAAAATTGACACGTTTCCCCTACTTCCACGCCAGGGGGGCGTCAATATGTTGTGAGGTACCCCAGGACAGTCGCCCAAATGTGGGTGAAGTTTGCGAGTCATGGGCGCAAAGTCGAATTTTGGGTGAAAAACCGCATTTTCATACTTTAAAAATTTCAGACAAGTGTCAGACTTCCAGGCAGGGAGAAACCGCAGGAGGCGTACCGAGGAGGCTTCCAGGAGCCTGGGGAAGATTTTCCAAAAGTGTCCTTGACACTTAGAAATATTTTCAGAAAATCACGATTTTGTGAAAATTGACACGTTTCCCCTACTTCCACGCCAGGGGGGCGTCAATATGTTGTGAGGTACCCCAGGACAGTCGCCTAAATGTGGGTGAAGTTTGCGAGTCACGGGCGCAAAGTCGAATTTTGGGTGAAAAACCGCATTTTCATGCGCTAAAAATTTCAGACAAGTGTCAGACTTCCAGGCAGGGGGAAACCGCAGGAGGCGTACCGAGGAGGCTTCCAGGAGCCTGGGGAAGATTATCCAAAAGTGTCCTTGACACTTAGAAATATTTTCAGAAAATCACGATTTTGTGAAAATTGACACGTTTCCCCTACTTCCACGCCAGGGGGGCGTCAATATGTTGTGAGGTACCCCAGGACAGTCGCCTAAATGTGGGTGAAGTTTGCGAGTCACGGGCGCAAAGTCGAATTTTGGGTGAAAAACCGCGTTTTCATGCGCTAAAAATTTCAGACAAGTGTCAGACTTCCAGGCAGGGAGAAACCGCAGTAGGCGTACCGAGGAGGCTTCCAGGAGCCTGGGGAAGATTTTCCAAAAGTGTCCTTGACACTTAGAAATATTTTGAGAAATTTCCGATTTTGTGAAAAATGACCCCTTTCCCCTACTTCCACCCTAAAGGGGCGTCAATATGTTGTAAAGCACCCCGAGACAGAGACCTAAGCGTGGGCAAAGTTTGGGTCTGATGGGTGGAACACTGAAAAAAACGCGATTTTCCACTTAGAACAAACATAGAACTTTCAGACTTCCAGGCGGGGGGAAAGCTCTGAAGCTGTACCGAGGACACTTCCATGGCCCCCGGATCGATTTTCAAGAACGAGTCCTTGGGACTTTGAAATTTTTCGGCGATGCGTTTTTGGCTTCCGGGAGCCGCAGAACGTTGGGAAATTCGTTCCGCTCGCCGGCTCCAGGTGTTTCGGGCTAGTCCAGGCCCCAGCTACGCCGCCTGGCCGCCAAATTTCGCAAAATCGAAAAAAAAAAAAATAGAACCGGAATGAGGAATTTCTGGCCGCCGGATCCGCCGCACAGCTCCAGGAAGTCGGACACTTTTCGGCTTCGCTCCCTTAAAGTGTGGGTCGGTGTTTCGCCATGCAAATACCCACTTTTGCACACCAGCTGCAGGATATAGGAGAGAGGGGTACCTCTCGGGCCCGACTGATTTCCGATGTTTTCGTGGTTCCTCAAGTCGGGTAGGCGGTTTGGCGAGTACCCCCCTGTTTGCATGGAAGTCCGCCCTCGCGTCGACACCAGGCTTCCGCGGCTCCAGGGGGACTCTTGCCGGTCGTCTGCCCCAAGTCAGAGACGCGTTTCCCGGGTCGCCTGAGCCTGAACGGACCCTCCCCAAGCGTGTTCTGGTTCTCCGAGGGTGACGGATGTCAGAAGGGAGGCAGATCTGGAGTCTTCGTCCCGAGGAGGGCTCCAGGAGGGCGGATTGCACCCCCTGACTCGGTCCCCTCAGAGCAGGCTTGGCGTTTCTCTGTGTCGGATGTCTCCCGCTTCCACGCCACCGGGGAGACCTATGAGAGAATCGCACTGTGACCCGGATTCCGTCTCGAGGGCGCCCGTAGCGTGTCGGAGAGGGACCTCCAGGACTATCGGGCATGTTTCTTCCCCGTCTCCCCGAGGGGAAGGATGGCAGCGGGTGGGGTTTCTCACCCATGCCCCCCACCGGCTCTTCCTCCGATCGATTTGGCTCAGCGCTCCCGGGTGGGGAGGTGGTGCCGCTCGCTCGGCCCGGGCTTTGGAGCCCGCGTCGGTCTAAGGCGGGCGGTCTCCTTCCTCTTTTACCCCCCGGGATTCAGGCACGCATCCTTGGGCGTGCACGCCGGCAGTCGCCTCCCGTTCGCAGGACGGTGGCTGCCGTGCAGAGGGGGAGTTTGACCCGAACTGTGGTACGGCAGGGGTCCGACGACCCGCGCGGGCGAATGGCGGGGCGCCCACCCACCTCGGCGTGGGGGCCCGTCGTCCGAATCGCTCCCCGCGCGGGGTAGCACAACGATCTTCTCCGAGGGCGGCCCTTTGACTTCCAGATGCGCAGCTTGCCCGCGGAGGCCCGTGCCGACCCCCACCCAGCGTCCGATGGGCGGCCTCCGCGGTGGGCATCGGCGAGAGCGGCGGCGGTGGGTGGCGCTTCCACGCCACCGCCGAGCTCCGCGTTCTCCAGTCTTTTCCCGAGCCCCTACGATAGTGGGGGGACGACAGATGCGTGGGGAGGCAGGCGGAGTGGGTTCTCACCGCGTGGTGTGCCCGGCCGAACGCCGTCGCCTTCCCCGCTCGTCCGACGTCCTCCGAGGCGGCTCGGAAGGGAGCGCGAGAGGGAGAGAGCGAGAGAGAGAGAGAGAGAGAGAGACCAAGCGGACGCCCCAGAGCGAGAAGGGAGGATGGAAAAGGGAGAGACGAGTGGGGCAAAAAGAGTTTTGGCGAAGGGGAGTACCCGGCGAACTGCCGCCCCGGGCTTCTTCTGTTCTCAACAGCGGAGGCACGGCTTTGGGGGGGAGACGCCGCTCGGTTGGGGCTCCTTTGAGGTTACGGGCAAGAGCCCGGGACGAGGGACTACGCCATAGGGCGACGCCGACACGGCCAGGCCAACTGCGCCCCCCGTGCGACCTCTGCGTCGCTGGCGGGCTCTGCGCCTGAGCCGCGGTGGACCCCGACGGCCAGCCCCCCTCTCCCACTCCTCGCGCCCGTCCGCCGGTGGGTCGAGGACCCCCCGCGGCGGAGGCAGGTCTAAGCCAGACGGAGGCCCCGCATAGGCCCCCCACCGCCCTGGCCCCTCTCCCCAGCAGCGACTCTGTGTGTCGCCCCGGGAGCGGTGGGTCACGAGGCAGGGTGGCCGTGGCGTCCTCCGAAGGCCAGTCACCTACGGCCCTCCCCGTGCAAGGGGTGGTTTTTACAACAGATGCCCTCCGATCGGGAGGCCGGGTCTAAGCCAGATGGTGGCGCCGCATAGGCCCCCCACCGCCCTGGCCCCTCTCCCCAGCAGCGACTCTGTGTGTCGCCCCGGGAGCGGTGGGTCACGAGGCAGGGGAGCCGTGGTGTCCTCCGGAGGCCAGTCACCTCGCCCTCTCCGTGCAAGGTGGGTTTTTTTCCAGACACCCTCCGCATCGGCCGCCTCGCACCGTACAGCGTGCACGATCTCCCCAGTGGCACTGCACTCGCCGTTCAGGCTCCTGTTTTCCTCCGGAAGGTGACGCCCCGGGATGCCCGCCTGCCGGCACGGACGACGAGGAGGATTTCCCTTCCTCCGGGTGCCCTTCCCGCTGCGGGGCTTCCTATCTGGCTTCTCTCCCTCGATTGATTAAGTCCCTGGCCTTTGTACACACTGCCCGTCGCTACTACCGATTGGATGGTTTAGTGAGGTCCTTGGATCGGCCCCGCCGGGTTCGGCCAAGACCCATGGTGGAGAGCCGAGAAGACGATCGAACTTGACTATCTAGAGACAGTAAAAGTCGTAACAAGGTTTCCCTAGATGAACCTGTGGAAGGATCTTTAATGGGCGAGTGAAAAATACCGATGAGGTGCAGATCAGGAGGCCAGCCGCCCGCCAAATCCCCGAAGGGTACCGAACGTGATGGGGGCGGTGGTAGGTCTCTTTCTGCTTCGCCAGGGCGCTCCGCAGGGTGGGGACGGTGAGGGCACGTGAGGACAGCGGGCGGGCGACGTCGGGAGGGTGCGGGGAGCCCCTCTCGCTCCGTCGCCCAGGAAAAAGACGCCCGGCCTCGCGCCGACGATTGTTGCCCTGCCGCTGCCTGCCGAGGAAAAATAAGAAGCCCCCCGCGTACGCGAAAGGCCGTCCCGGGTACCATTCTCCTGTGCGCTCACACACCCCTCCCCGGGGTATGTGGGTCTGGGCGGTAGGTTGAGAAGCCTCGAGCCCTCCTTTGTTCTCCTCCCCGCTGGAGGGAGGGACGGGGAGGCCGAGCGCCCGGGCAACAGGGCCGAGATTTGAAAACAACCCTCCAAAGCATCCCAGTCTTTTGCGGCCGGCTGACACGAGAGTGAAAAGGGGGGCGCCTCCGAGTGTCCCCAAACCAGAAAGCGCGACTCTTAACGGTGGATCACTCGGCGCGCGCGTCGAAGAACGCAGCTAGCTGCGAGAATTAAGTGTGAATTGCAGGACACATTGATCATCGACACTTCGAACGCACCTTGCGGCCCCGGGGTGCTCCCGGGGCTATGCCTGTCTGAGGGTTGCCCCTCCATCTATCGCCTCCATGGCGCAGCTGGGGTCCCCTCGCAAGGGTGACAACGAGGGAGGCCTGAGGCTCCGTGCCCTGATGGTCTCTTCTCCTTTATCCCTTACGTCCCCCCAAGGCCAGACTCACCTGCCCTGGGCCCACCTGATGGGGTTTACCATCGTCACTCCCCCCGTTGTGACGTGAAACCCTGTGGCGCAATGAAGGTGAAGGCCGGGGCGCTCCGGCCGAGGTGGGATCCCGCCGCCCGCTCCGGGGGGTTGACACGGCGGGTGCACCATCGGCCCGCCTCTGTCGGGGAGGTGGAGCATGAGTGCGCGATAGGACCCGAAAGATGGTGAGCTATGCCTGGGCAGGACGAAGCCAGAGGAAACTCTGGTGGAGGTCCGCAGCGACCCTGATGTGCAAATTGGTCATCTGGGTATAGGGGCGTTTGTAGATGTGCTTGGCCCGTACGGGGATCGAACCCACGACCTTGGTGTTATTAGCACCACGCTCTAACCAACTGAGCTAAATGGCCATAGGTGTGGTCCCTGGGTATAGGGGCGAAAGACTCACGGAGACCACGGGCAGACGTACAGGGGCCTGATCAACCCCTGGACCATACGGGCTGCTGTGCCTGCCGCAGGCGAGAAGCGAGAACCCCTTCGGGGCACGGAGACTACAACCGGACGTACGGGGGTCTGACCCACCCCTGGACCGTACGGTCTGCTGGCTGCTGTGCCTGCCGCAGGCGAGAAGCGAGAACCCCTTCGGGGCACGGAGACCACAACCGGACGTACGGGGGTCTGACCCACCCCTGGACCGTACGGTCTGCTGGCTGCCGTTCCTGGTGCAGGCGAGAAGCGGGAACCCCTTCGGGGCATGGAGACCACAACTGGACGTACGGGGGTCTGATCCACCCCTGGACCGTACGGTCTGCTGGCTGCCGTGCCTGGTGCAGGCGAGAAGTGGGAACCCCTTCGGGGCACGGAGACCACAACCGTACGTCCGGGAGTCTGACCCACCCCTGGACCGTACGGTCTGCTGGCTGCCGTGCCTGGTGCAGGCGAGAAGCGGGAACCCCTTCGGGGCACGGAGACCACAACCGGACGTACGGGGGTCTGATCAACCCCTGTACCGTACGGGCTGCTGGCTGCCGTGCCGTCCTCAAATTGCTTGGCCTAAACAAAAGTCAATTTTTTGTGACAACAGTGATGACCGTGACATAGCACTGGAGGTGTACCCCAAGACAGTGACCTAAGTGTGGGTGAAGTCTGTGGTTCATGGGCGGAAAGTTGAATTTTGGGTGAAAAACCATACTTTCACACTTTGAAAATTTCAGACATGTGTCAGACTTCCAGGCAGGGGGAAACCGCTGGAGGTGTACCGAGGACACTTCCAGAAGCCTGGGGAAGCTTTTCTGGAAGAGTCCTTGACACTTGGAAAATTTTGGGCAATTTTCTGAGAAAAAAAAAAATCACATTTCCCCTTACCCCCCACCCAAGAGGGGCTTCAATATGTTGCAGAGTACCCCGAAAGGGTCCCCAAAGTGGGAGAAAAGTGAGGCAAGTCAAAGAGGCAAAGATGAATGTACATTTGAATAATTTTATTAATGTCAGATAAAAATTGACATATTCACAAGGGCTTTGTTCTCCTGATTGGGATGAGCCGAATATTCTTGAGACTATACTCCTCAGTAGAATCGGATGACTCGGTATCACTTTCCGTGAGGTCTACCACCTCGTTATCCAATTCACTGGTTGATGCCATTACTGGCGACATAATTTTTGCGTCCTCATGATTTCCTGCGTTGAACACTAGCTCTTGGGCACGGCACATATCGGTCAGGGTCTTCTCCCGGTAAACTCTCTCGGCCACATCGTTTGTATGTGCCAAGTAGCGTGCAAACAAGCGCTTTTCGCAATCTGTGTATTGTGACAAAGTCCATGTCTCGCAAATCCGCCGTACAAGGTGGCTGGTGATGTTTGGGAGGTTGTAGCTACGGAGGAAAGCACATTGTTAGTACTGGTTGCTACTTATGGCTGTGGGTCACTTGACTTGTGGCTACCTTACCTTGAATGGTATCGTTTGAGTCTCATGGATGGATTTTTTATGACCTTCCCGGTACACGTCACGAAAAAGTTTGTGATAATCTTTCGGCCAAAGGTAAAGACCGGTCTGACATATTCCGCATACGCATTGAACCACTGAAAAAGAAAAAAAATATATATATGTTACTCTCCAGTCTGGGGGCACCCCTCCAAAAGGTTTTACATGGGGACAAGAGAGTGTTTTGCTCCCCACAATGAGTGGGGTTGCCTGGGTTCCCTGGCTTTGAGAAAAGCTTACCGATTCCTCTTCCTCTGAAAGTACAAAAGTTGCTACCTGAGAGGTGGAGCACTTGTGAGTCTTCACACCCACAATTGTCTTGCGTCTTCCTTGGTACGTGTGATGGATCCTCTCATTCCACTCTGAAACCTACGATGTGAAAAAAAAAGGTGGAAAAATATTGAACCGGTTCAGCAAATACCGCTGACCCACAGGGCCCGACGACTTACCGTCATGTTACGAACAACACCTGGTCTTTGGAGATGTTTTAGAATCAGAAGGGCCTCGAGGTACAGTACCACTTCCCGGCGATCTACTTCTGATCCGCCATCTGTCACAGCCTCGATGCTAGCTAGAAATGTTGGCCTTGCCTCCTCCAGTATAATCTGGCAGTCCTTGGGTGACTTTGATGGCTTCATCAATAGATCGTACCTGTGGGGAAAAATAAAGGCAATTAACCAACATCCAAGGTTTGGTAACAATGCGCTGAATATTGGCTCTTTTGAACGGTGTACCTTTTACTTACAGACTCTCGGCAGGCTCCCTTGTACAATGATTTCTGAAGGTCTGTTGTAAAATTCATGAACACTTCGCATGCCTTATAAAGTTGAGGATTCTCTAGTCTCAGTTTGGTAGCCCTCATCTGATACATGGTAAATCTCCGTATATGCTTCAACATTTTGAGGGAGGTCTGGCTCGATAGATGGAGTTTTCCAAGTTGTTGAAAAAAATTATTAACCTGGTTTGGTTTTACGAGGTACTCCAGAGTTACAGATTTTGGGTTCACAAAAAATAGAAACCGTGCTACGTTTGATACCTCCTGTTGACAGTTTGGGACCCCATGGGTAATTGTTAGGTACGAGTGGAACCCCTTTAACATGGGGTGATTCAATGAGTGACGCTTGTACAATCCGGCGGCCTTGGTAGCCGTGCGGTTTTTGTCTTTCCATTCCCTTTTCTGGATACTTAAATTGCTGCCATCCATGACCTCCTCATTGCCTATGCGGTCAGAAATGCTCCCTGTGTGGTCAGGCTCAGGGCACGGGTCTCCCTCCCGACTGTCTACCGGCCGTAAAAGGAAAGGCACATCCATCTCATCCGAATCTAGCTTTGGCGTGGGGCATGGGTCTCCCTCCCGACTGTCTACTGGCCGTAAAAGGAAAGGCACATCCATCTCATCTGAATCTAGCTCTGGCGGGGGGCACGGGTCTCCCTCCAGACTGTCTCCCGGCCGTAAAAGGAAAGGCACATCCATCACATCTGAATCTAGCTCTGGCATGGAGCCTGGGCGGAGCTCCGGATTGTCAGTTGGTACCTGAGCGGGCCCTTCACAGGTCAGTGGTGTGATTTGTGACTCAAACCTAGGCTTGTTTGCTATCAAAAAGCCGCGACCTTCTAAGAAGGCTACAGTCTCCTCCAAGGATTGGAGGGGCTTGAGCTCACTGAATTGGATTGTTGTCCCCTTGTTGGCGATACAGCGAAGTTGATACTTTGCGGAGGCTATGGCGGTTTTTATCTCCGAATCACCGTGTGACCTCAGGCATACCCTTCTCAGATGTGTGGATATATATTTGGTTACCCTGTGGCACACGGGGCATGTAAGTGGTGTCCGTGGGTGCCTGCGGGGGAGACACAAGCAATAAAACCGGTCACCTTGCCAGCAAGTGTACAACTCCACTACAAGGTACATTCATGTGTCTCTACGTGGCCGACAAATGTCTTCTACTCACCGCTCCATTGCGAAGGGTTTCCCGCAGTCAAACAGAGCGTCTCGTAATAGTTTATTAAAGTGCCGTGTTTCTCTGTGTCTTGAACTGTGGCAAATGATTTTCCTCCGCGCGAGTCAGCCACGCAGGTGAAAGACGCCAGCTGAGGTGATTGAAATTAACCGGATGTGTTTTGCCGTACTCTGATATAGGTCACCACGGGGGTTGAGTCAGCCCAGGGGGTGGCACCTCCACGGTCGCTAAACATCCGTAGGGTTGATGATATATCCCTCACCTGATCCACCTGCTGTAATCACCTATACGGCATCACGGGGGATGACTCAGCCCCAGGGGTGGCACCTGACCGGATCCACCTGCCATAATCGCCTATACGGCATCACGGGGGATGACTCAGCCCCAGGGGGTGGCACCTACACGGCTGTCGATCAGTCATATCTGTAACGGATTGGGTACTAACTGGATCCATCGATCCCAGTCAAAGCACGGTGGCTCACTTGTTAGCGCTGCGGCCTTGCCGAGCTGGCGTCTCGGGTTCGAATCCTGTTGTGTCATACATTCAGAAAGGGAAAAATCTCAGGTGTTATGTCAAGGACACTTCCTTAGACATTTTTAGAAAAATTTTGAGACAATCCCGATTTTGTAAAAAAAAAAAAATCTCACATTTTCCCTACTTCAACCTCATGGGTCGTCAATATGTTGTAAAGTACCCCAAGATAGAGACCCAAGTGTGGGTAAAGTGTCTGGTTCATGGGCACAAAGTTGAATTTTCAGTGAAAATTTGTCGGAAATCCGCTGTGGACATTGGCTGGGCGCGTGACCCGAATGAGAGAGGCGAATCTGGGTGACCCGAGCTTGGCAGGACCCTTCCCACGGGGGTCCTGGTTCTCTGGAGGTAATCACTGTCAGAAGGGCACATCTTGAGTCCTCACCCAGGTGAGGGCTCTCGGAAGGCGGACGCCCTTCTGTCTTTGTCCCCCCAGAGCAGGCTCGGTGTTTATCGGAAGTCTTCTGCGGACGTTGGCTGGGCGCGTGACCCGAGTGAGAGAGGCGAATCTGGGTGACCCGAGCTTGGCAGGACCCTTCCCACGGGGGGTCCTGGTTCTCTGGAGGTAATCACTGTCAGAAGGGCACATCTTGGGTCCTCACCCAGGTGAGGGCTCTCGGAAGGCGGACGCCCTTCTGTCTTTGTCCCCCCAGAGCAGGCTCGGTGTTTATCGGAAGTCTTCTGCGGACGTTGGCTGGGCGCGTGACCCGAGTGAGAGAGGCGAATCTGGGCGACCCGAGCTTGGCAGGACCCTTCCCACGGGGGGTCCTGGTTCTCTGGAGGTAATCACTGTCAGAAGGGCACATCTTGGGTCCTCACCCAGGTGAGGGCTCTCGGAAGGCGGACGCCCTTCTGTCTTTGTCCCCCCAGAGCAGGCTCGGTGTTTATCGGAAGTCTTCTGCGGACGTTGGCTGGGCGCGTGACCCGAGTGAGAGAGGCGAATCTGGGCGACCCGAGCTTGGCAGGACCCTTCCCACGGGGGTCCTGGTTCTCTGGAGGTAATCACTGTCAGAAGGGCACATCTTGAGTCCTCACCCAGGTGAGGGCTCTCGGAAGGCGGACGCCCTTCTGTCTTTGTCCCCCCAGAGCAGGCTCGGTGTTTATCGGAAGTCTTCTGCGGACGTTGGCTGGGCGCGTGACCCGAGTGAGAGAGGCGAATCTGGGTGACCCGAGCTTGGCAGGACCCTTCCCACGGGGGGTCCTGGTTCTCTGGAGGTAATCACTGTCAGAAGGGCACATCTTGGGTCCTCACCCAGGTGAGGGCTCTCGGAAGGCGGACGCCCTTCTGTCTTTGTCCCCCCAGAGCAGGCTCGGTGTTTATCGGAAGTCTTCTGCGGACGTTGGCTGGGCGCGTGACCCGAGTGAGAGAGGCGAATCTGGGCGACCCGAGCTTGGCAGGACCCTTCCCACGGGGGTCCTGGTTCTCTGAAGGTTTTCACTGTCAGAAGGGCACATCTTGGGTCCTCACCCAGGTGAGGGCTCTCGGAAGGCGGACGCCCTTCTGTCTTTGTCCCCCCAGAGCAGGCTCGGTGTTTATCGGAAGTCTTCTGCGGATGTTGGCTGGGCGCGTGACCCGAGTGAGAGAGGCGAATCTGGGCGACCCGAGCTTGGCAGGACCCTTCCCATGGGGGTCCTGGTTCTCTGGAGGTAATCACTGTCAGAAGGGCACATCTTGGGTCCTCACCCAGGTGAGGGCTCTTGGAAGGCGGACGCCCTTCTGTCTTTGTCCCCCCAGAGCAGGCTCGGTGTTTATCGGAAGTCTTCTGCGGACGTTGGCTGGGCGCGTGACCCGAGTGAGAGAGGCGAATCTGGGCGACCCGAGCTTGGCAGGACCCTTCCCACGGGGGTCCTGGTTCTCTGGAGGTAATCACTGTCAGAAGGGCACATCTTGGGTCCTCACCCAGGTGAGGGCTCTTGGAAGGCGGACGCCCTTCTGTCTTTGTCCCCCCAGAGCAGGCTCGGTGTTTATCGGAAGTCTTCTGCGGACGTTGGCTGGGCGCGTGACCCGAGTGAGAGAGGCGAATCTGGGCGACCCGAGCTTGGCAGGACCCTTCCCACGGGGGTCCTGGTTCTCTGGAGGTAATCACTGTCAGAAGGGCACATCTTGGGTCCTCACCCAGGTGAGGGCTCTCGGAAGGCGGACGCCCTTCTGTCTTTGTCCCCCCAGAGCAGGCTCGGTGTTTCTCTGTAGGATGTCCCCACCGGTTTGGTTTTTGTGTTCCGAGATGTATCCTTGCAGCTTGGCCGAAACAAACATTTGCCGTTTTCGGTGGCGACAGCCATGACCGCGGCGAAGCACTTTGGGCGCGGCCGGGATGCGCACACCCCGCTCACCACGTTTCAGTCGCTGGCTGAGTGGACTCCGTAGGGGGGCTTAATAGTCGGAGGGGGGCTTAATAGTCGGCCCTGCGGAAGTCGGTGGAGGGCTTAATAGTCGGCCCTGCGGAAGACGGAGGGGGCTTAATAGTCGGCCTGTGGAGGTTGTCTGTGGGCTTAATAGTCACCCTGAGTACGCCATAGCGACTCTCCAAGGTGGGGGCACAGTGTGCGTTCCATGGGCGGAAAGTTTAATTTTGAGCGAAAAACCGTATTTTCGCACTGTAAAAAATGTCAGACTTCCAGGCGGGGGAAAACCGCAGGAGGCGTACCGAGGAGGCTTCCAGGAGCCTGGGGAAGATTTTCCAAAAGTGTCCTTGACACTTAGAAATATTTTGAAAAAAATCACGATTTTGTGAAAATTGACACGTTTCCCCTACTTCCACGCCAGGGGGGCGTCAATATGTTGTGAGGTACCCCAGGACAGTCGCCTAAATGTGGGTGAAGTTTGCGAGTCACGGGCGCAAAGTCGAATTTTGGGTGAAAAACCGCGTTTTCATACTCTAAAAATTTCAGACAAGTGTCAGACTTCCAGGCAGGGAGAAACCGCAGGAGGCGTACCGAGGAGGCTTCCAGGAGCCTGGGGAAGATTTTCCAAAAGTGTCCTTGACACTTAGAAATATTTTCAGAAAATCACGATTTTGTGAAAATTGACACGTTTCCCCTACTTCCACGCCAGGGGGGCGTCAATATGTTGTGAGGTACCCCAGGACAGTCGCCCAAATGTGGGTGAAGTTTGCGGGTCATGGGCGCAAAGTCGAATTTTGGGTGAAAAACCGCGTTTTCATACTCTAAAAATTTCAGACAAGTGTCAGACTTCCAGGCAGGGAGAAACCGCAGGAGGCGTACCGAGGAGGCTTCCAGGAGCCTGGGGAAGATTTTCCAAAAGTGTCCTTGACACTTAGAAATATTTTGAAAAAATCACGATTTTGTGAAAATTGACACGTTTCCCCTACTTCCACGCCAGGGGGGCGTCAATATGTTGTGAGGTACCCCAGGACAGTCGCCCAAATGTGGGTGAAGTTTGCGAGTCATGGGCGCAAAGTCGAATTTTGGGTGAAAAACCGCGTTTTCATACTCTAAAAATTTCAGACAAGTGTCAGACTTCCAGGCAGGGAGAAACCGCAGGAGGCGTACCGAGGAGGCTTCCAGGAGCCTGGGGAAGATTTTCCAAAAGTGTCCTTGACACTTAGAAATATTTTCAGAAAATCACGATTTTGTGAAAATTGACACGTTTCCCCTACTTCCACGCCAGGGGGGCGTCAATATGTTGTGAGGTACCCCAGGACAGTCGCCTAAATGTGGGTGAAGTTTGCGAGTCACGGGCGCAAAGTCGAATTTTGGGTGAAAAACCGCGTTTTCATACTCTAAAAATTTCAGACAAGTGTCAGACTTCCAGGCAGGGAGAAACCGCAGGAGGCGTACTGAGGAGGCTTCCAGGAGCCTGGGGAAGATTTTCCAAAAGTGTCCTTGACACTTAGAAATATTTTGAAAAAATCACGATTTTGTGAAAATTGACACGTTTCCCCTACTTCCACGCCAGGGGGGCGTCAATATGTTGTGAGGTACCCCAGGACAGTCGCCCAAATGTGGGTGAAGTTTGCGAGTCATGGGCGCAAAGTCGAATTTTGGGTGAAAAACCGCGTTTTCATACTCTAAAAATTTCAGACAAGTGTCAGACTTCCAGGCAGGGAGAAACCGCAGGAGGCGTACCGAGGAGGCTTCCAGGAGCCTGGGGAAGATTTTCCAAAAGTGTCCTTGACACTTAGAAATATTTTCAGAAAATCACGATTTTGTGAAAATTGACACGTTTCCCCTACTTCCACGCCAGGGGGGCGTCAATATGTTGTGAGGTACCCCAGGACAGTCGCCTAAATGTGGGTGAAGTTTGCGAGTCACGGGCGCAAAGTCGAATTTTGGGTGAAAAACCGCGTTTTCATGCGCTAAAAATTTCAGACAAGTGTCAGACTTCCAGGCAGGGGGAAACCGCAGGAGGCGTACCGAGGAGGCTTCCAGGAGCCTGGGGAAGATTTTCCAAAAGTGTCCTTGACACTTAGAAATATTTTCAGAAAATCACGATTTTGTGAAAATTGACACGTTTCCCCTACTTCCACGCCAGGGGGGCGTCAATATGTTGTGAGGTACCCCAGGACAGTCGCCTAAATGTGGGTGAAGTTTGCGAGTCACGGGCGCAAAGTCGAATTTTGGGTGAAAAACCGCGTTTTCATGCGCTAAAAATTTCAGACAAGTGTCAGACTTCCAGGCAGGGGGAAACCGCAGGAGGCGTACCGAGGAGGCTTCCAGGAGCCTGGGGAAGATTATCCAAAAGTGTCCTTGACACTTAGAAATATTTTCAGAAAATCACGATTTTGTGAAAATTGACACGTTTCCCCTACTTCCACGCCAGGGGGGCGTCAATATGTTGTGAGGTACCCCAGGACAGTCGCCTAAATGTGGGTGAAGTTTGCGAGTCACGGGCGCAAAGTCGAATTTTGGGTGAAAAACCGCGTTTTCATGCGCTAAAAATTTCAGACAAGTGTCAGACTTCCAGGCAGGGGGAAACCGCAGGAGGCGTACCGAGGAGGCTTCCAGGAGCCTGGGGAAGATTATCCAAAAGTGTCCTTGACACTTAGAAATATTTTCAGAAAATCACGATTTTGTGAAAATTGACACGTTTCCCCTACTTCCACGCCAGGGGGGCGTCAATATGTTGTGAGGTACCCCAGGACAGTCGCCTAAATGTGGGTGAAGTTTGCGAGTCACGGGCGCAAAGTCGAATTTTGGGTGAAAAACCGCATTTTCATGCGCTAAAAATTTCAGACAAGTGTCAGACTTCCAGGCAGGGGGAAACCGCAGGAGGCGTACCGAGGAGGCTTCCAGGAGCCTGGGGAAGATTATCCAAAAGTGTCCTTGACACTTAGAAATATTTTGAAAAAATCACGATTTTGTGAAAATTGACACGTTTCCCCTACTTCCACGCCAGGGGGGCGTCAATATGTTGTGAGGTACCCCAGGACAGTCGCCCAAATGTGGGTGAAGTTTGCGAGTCATGGGCGCAAAGTCGAATTTTGGGTGAAAAACCGCATTTTCATACTTTAAAAATTTCAGACAAGTGTCAGACTTCCAGGCAGGGAGAAACCGCAGGAGGCGTACCGAGGAGGCTTCCAGGAGCCTGGGGAAGATTTTCCAAAAGTGTCCTTGACACTTAGAAATATTTTCAGAAAATCACGATTTTGTGAAAATTGACACGTTTCCCCTACTTCCACGCCAGGGGGGCGTCAATATGTTGTGAGGTACCCCAGGACAGTCGCCTAAATGTGGGTGAAGTTTGCGAGTCACGGGCGCAAAGTCGAATTTTGGGTGAAAAACCGCATTTTCATGCGCTAAAAATTTCAGACAAGTGTCAGACTTCCAGGCAGGGGGAAACCGCAGGAGGCGTACCGAGGAGGCTTCCAGGAGCCTGGGGAAGATTATCCAAAAGTGTCCTTGACACTTAGAAATATTTTCAGAAAATCACGATTTTGTGAAAATTGACACGTTTCCCCTACTTCCACGCCAGGGGGGCGTCAATATGTTGTGAGGTACCCCAGGACAGTCGCCTAAATGTGGGTGAAGTTTGCGAGTCACGGGCGCAAAGTCGAATTTTGGGTGAAAAACCGCGTTTTCATGCGCTAAAAATTTCAGACAAGTGTCAGACTTCCAGGCAGGGAGAAACCGCAGTAGGCGTACCGAGGAGGCTTCCAGGAGCCTGGGGAAGATTTTCCAAAAGTGTCCTTGACACTTAGAAATATTTTGAGAAATTTCCGATTTTGTGAAAAATGACCCCTTTCCCCTACTTCCACCCTAAAGGGGCGTCAATATGTTGTAAAGCACCCCGAGACAGAGACCTAAGCGTGGGCAAAGTTTGGGTCTGATGGGTGGAACACTGAAAAAAACGCGATTTTCCACTTAGAACAAACATAGAACTTTCAGACTTCCAGGCGGGGGGAAAGCTCTGAAGCTGTACCGAGGACACTTCCATGGCCCCCGGATCGATTTTCAAGAACGAGTCCTTGGGACTTTGAAATTTTTCGGCGATGCGTTTTTGGCTTCCGGGAGCCGCAGAACGTTGGGAAATTCGTTCCGCTCGCCGGCTCCAGGTGTTTCGGGCTAGTCCAGGCCCCAGCTACGCCGCCTGGCCGCCAAATTTCGCAAAATCGAAAAAAAAAAAAATAGAACCGGAATGAGGAATTTCTGGCCGCCGGATCCGCCGCACAGCTCCAGGAAGTCGGACACTTTTCGGCTTCGCTCCCTTAAAGTGTGGGTCGGTGTTTCGCCATGCAAATACCCACTTTTGCACACCAGCTGCAGGATATAGGAGAGAGGGGTACCTCTCGGGCCCGACTGATTTCCGATGTTTTCGTGGTTCCTCAAGTCGGGTAGGCGGTTTGGCGAGTACCCCCCTGTTTGCATGGAAGTCCGCCCTCGCGTCGACACCAGGCTTCCGCGGCTCCAGGGGGACTCTTGCCGGTCGTCTGCCCCAAGTCAGAGACGCGTTTCCCGGGTCGCCTGAGCCTGAACGGACCCTCCCCAAGCGTGTTCTGGTTCTCCGAGGGTGACGGATGTCAGAAGGGAGGCAGATCTGGAGTCTTCGTCCCGAGGAGGGCTCCAGGAGGGCGGATTGCACCCCCTGACTCGGTCCCCTCAGAGCAGGCTTGGCGTTTCTCTGTGTCGGATGTCTCCCGCTTCCACGCCACCGGGGAGACCTATGAGAGAATCGCACTGTGACCCGGATTCCGTCTCGAGGGCGCCCGTAGCGTGTCGGAGAGGGACCTCCAGGACTATCGGGCATGTTTCTTCCCCGTCTCCCCGAGGGGAAGGATGGCAGCGGGTGGGGTTTCTCACCCATGCCCCCCACCGGCTCTTCCTCCGATCGATTTGGCTCAGCGCTCCCGG
>NW_027194690.1:32500-40000 GCF_032444005.1 Ranitomeya imitator
TGCATACCACCAAGAAGCCCCGTGTACCATCTAGCCAGTCCCAGGACCAAAAGCCATGGGTAAAAGTGGCAAAAACTCGGGGGGCCGCAAGCCCCAGAAGACAAGGACCCCTAAGGCCGAGGACGTGGCGGTTCCTCCTCCCGGAGGAGGAGAGGCGGCCGGTGGAGGTGCGGCGGCGAGCCCCCTGATATGGGGCTCTAGGGCGGCTGGGGAGCCATCAACCACCTTTGGCTCCCGAATACACGCGCACCTCCACGAGTACGGGGAGGCCGCCAAACAGCTAAGGATACTCCGGGGGGAGTTGGAGGGAGCCAAGGCATCTGCTAAGTGCAAGCTCCCTGCCTCAAAGAGAACAGAGGTCAACGCCACGTTGAGGAGGCTGAGGGGGTCCATAGCCTCGCTGGAAAGTCGGAGAATGGAGATTCTGGCGGGGAGCGGCCCCTTTGGGGAGAAGCTACGAAATGACGACCGGTTTAGGGCCATGACCGGTGGGTCTCCTGAGGGGTCAGGAGACCCCTGCCAGGTGGAGGAAGAGGAGGAGGAGGAGGAAGATGGCGGCCCATCTGCGCCATATCCACCTGAAGGCCTGGGGAGTAACACCACCCAGGTATCGTATAGCGGGATAGCCCCTGAGCAAGTGGCCCTCCCGTCGGACTCCAGTAATTCGGAGGAAAGCGGGAGCGAGGGGGAGGATGGTGGCGGTACCAGCAGTGAGGGGGGCTGCCTCATCCTGCAGCAAGTGCGGCAGATCGAGTCCCCAGCACGGTTTGGCGAGCTGTTGTTTGGGGACGAGATCTGCGAGGATGGGGCAACCGGGAGGGGGAAAAAACGGAAGAAGGCGAAAGTATCCGTGGTAGATAAGTATGTCTACGTCCCCCTTCCCGGGGCTCCCCTGTCCCGTTGTACGGAACCCGCTACCCACCCCGGCTCGGGCCCTGTTGTGGGTCCGCAGCGAGGGAGCGGGGAGAGAAAAGTCTGCCCGGATCGGAGTGCCATGCCTGGTGGTGGTAGTTCTGATTCGGGCAGTGATATGGAGTGCGGTGCCGGCGGAGCCGGCGGTAATAGTCGTGGTGGTGGAGATGTTCGGGCCAAGTCCCCTGTGGCAGGGGGGGCTGGCCCAGCACCTGGTGTGCAGGCAGCCGGGGCCGCATCTCCGGCGGCGAGAGCTGGGGTGTCCGGGTCCCCCACATGCGGATCCGCTCGTAAGGCTGGATCTTTTTCGGGGACCCGGAGACCGGGAAAGGGCGCGTGTAAGGCACAGTGCAAAGTGCTGGTCGCTCCCCTGGCGGTGTCCGTGGCTGGGTCGGGGACCCCTGTGCGCAGAGCCAGTGATGGGTCTGTGCCGGGGACCCCCCCGCCGCCGCTGGACGCCGAGGGGGAGTGGCCTGTGCTAAAGGGGTCGGCGGTGGTAGCGGCTGGTGCGGGGGCTATGCCCCTGGGCGTCAGTGCCGTGGGGGGCCTTGGGGGTACCCCGGGGTCTCCGGTGCGGGTGGCGTCGGGGGGCGTGGCTTCCCCAGCTGCGGCCCCGATCGTCCCCTCCATGCGTGTGTCTGGGGCCCGTGAGGGGGGCGTGGCCTCCCCGAGTGTTGCCCGGCCCACTGTGGTTGTGGCATGCGGGGGGGGTGTGCCCTCCTCGGCTGCTGTCCCACCCGCCGCTGTAGTTGCGGCCGGCGGGGGGGGCACAGCCTCGGTGGTCACGGGACCCCCCGCTGCGATCGCGGGCTGCGGGGGGGGCGTGGCCTCGGCGGGTCCGCCGCGAGTGGCTCCGCCCACTCGAAAAAGCAATAGTAGTGCGGGTTTGGTAGCCGGCAAAGGGGTGCCGGGGTCCCCTGCCCACTTACCATCATCTGGTGGTGCGGGGGCTCCGGTGCCTGAAGATAAAAGTCCTGACTGTGGTCCCGGTATGGAGCAGGGTCCGGTGGCAGAGTCCGGCCCTGCTCCAAGTAGTAATAAAGTAAAAAAAGTGGCTGCCGCAGAGCACTCAGGAGGTGATGCTGCTCCTGGGCTCAGGCAGGGTGGTGTGATTGCTGAGCACTGCTCTGCGGGCCTTAAAGGGGCAGCAGCACCCCTGGGGACGACAGGAAGTGTGCGGCAGGAACCCCCAGCAGGAAGGAAGGTTAGGGAAAAAAGCAAACATCTGATTATTAATAAAAATGATACTGGGATGAATGTGGCCGTGGCGAGTGTGGAGATGAATGACGGTATGGATGTGGGGGAGGGTATGAGTGGTGTCACGAGTGTGGTAGGTGTGAATGGTGTGGATGGCGGTGCGGGGGGTGGTGGGGAGGCTGGCCCATCTGCCCCCTCAGTCGCTCCCCTCCCCCTTTCTTTTGCGAGGGTGGTGGCTGGGGCTCCAGGGGGTTCACGGGGGGCTCAGGGGGTCTCCTCGCCTCTGGGTTCCGGGGACGGCGGTTTTCAGCGCCGTTTTCTGGAAGCCCTAAAAAACGGAGAGCGGTCGATCTTGGTAGAGGGAAGAGAGGTGGATCTGTCTTTCTGGCTGGAGAGACATGGCCTGGCCGCCTTCCAAGATAGAAGGGAGGGGGAAACCGTATGGTCCCTCCCGACAGCCGGGCAGGGGGTGGCGAGGAGGAATGTAGTCCGTCTCCGCTGGAGGGGCAGTGAAGCTTGCCCACCCAGGAGTAGGGTGGTGGAGCTCCTTCTGGAGATGGGCTTTGGGGTGACTGACATCTTTGCCCTGATTCATCTTGCAGCCACCCTCTTCTTTGACGTCAGTTTCGTACGGCCGGAGGGGCTTGAGCTCTTCTGGTCGAATTACGAGCTGGCGAAGGAGGCGCCCGGCTGGCGAGATTTCGCTGTACAAGCGGTGTCTCGCCAAAATGGTGTGAAGAAAGTGACCGTGGTGACATGTAACGAGTCACTTTCTGGTGTTGATATTCTGACGTGGCTTTCCCGGTATGGGGAAGTCACGGACGTCCCAAAAAAAAATCTGGACGAATATGGCATTTGGTCAGGGGGCTGGACCTTCATGATGAAATTGAAGGTCTCAGGAGGTACTGTCACCCACATCCCTTCCTCTGCGTTCATTGGAAGGGACCGGATCCTGATCTTCTACCAGGGGCAGCCGAAGGTCTGTCACAGGTGCGGTGATCCCCGCCACTTCAGCGCAAGCTGCAAGGTGCAGAAATGTGCCTTGTGTGGCGGGGTAGGCCATCTCGCTGCATCCTGTAAGGATATTCGGTGTAACCTGTGTGGTGATCTGGGTCACCCGTACAGCCGCTGCCCTCGCTCTTTCTCCAACTCTGCTGCTGGCCGGGTGGGGGGAGGCCGTGAGGGGGTAACCTCTGGCGGTTCAACCTCTGCCGTGGTAGGTGGTGGCGGCGGGGGAGGGGCTGAGGGGTCGGTGAGGAGAGACAGAGCCCGGAATCCTGCCTACCAAAGGAGGCAGGAAAGGCGCCGCGGGGGTGGGGGGCAGGGAGAGCCTCAGGCAACTGGGGTAATGTCTGCTCCCCCCTCTGAGGCATCGGCTGTTGTCGCTGAGGCCCCGGGGGAGGCGGAGGTGTGCGAGGAGATCAGGAGGATGGAGAGGGAGGATAACAGGGCTGACTCCGACAACTCCTCCCAGTATGAAAGTGTGGATGAGGAGGTCATGGATCAGCCGACAGCAAAGCAGGGTGTGAAAAATCGTACCAAAAAAAGGGGGAAGAAGAAAAAGAGGGTTGCTAAGCCTTCTGGTCCTTCGCCCCCTCCCCTGACTGTAGATGTGCCAACGGAAGGGCTCACCGGCTCCCCTCTGATTGCCCTCTCCAACCGGTTCCAAGCCCTCGACGACTCTGCGGAGCCGGAGGTCGGGGGTGAGGGGCCGGGGGCGGCGCCTGAGGGGCTTTCGGGGGGCGGCGCGGTCTGTCCTCCGGAGGACGTTGTTTCCTCTGGGGGGGGGACTGACCCGGAACCTAGAGGCGAAGACACCAAAAACGAAATGGATACCTCATCCTCTTTAAAGAGGAAGGCCACGTCTGACCCAGTCCCTTCTTCGGGGGGGCAAGGTAAAGGTAAAGGGGATGGGGTGGGGAAAAAGAAGGCTGTCTAACTCAATCACCCATGATGGCTGAACTCACCCCGTTGACTCTGGCGTCGATTAATGTCGCCAGCATTAAGTCTGATGCGGCTAGATTTGCGGCCTTTGATTTTTTCACCCGAATTGAGGCTGAAATTTTGTTTTTGCAGGAGACCAGACTAACGGACATGGGGGTCATCCACAAGGCAAAAAAGGAGTGGAGGTGTGGGCCCTCATACTGGTCTCTTGCGGCCGAGCCGTATAGCGGGGTGGCGGTCCTTTTTAAGACCGCTGAGGTGGAATGCCGACGGGTTATTGAGATAGAAATGGGGAGGTGCCTGGTCTTAGACGTCTTCATGAGGGGACAAGAGCTTCGGCTCATAAACATCTATGGCCCACAGTCTAAGTGGGACCGTAAATGTCTCTTTATGAAGATCAAGCCCTTTCTTTTTACGAGCCGGCAGGTGGTCTTCGGTGGGGATTTCAACACCATTACGAGATCCCGTGATAGGGGAGGTCCCGGAGGCCGCCTGGCTTATGATAGCATAGCCTTAAATAGTTTAGCTAGTGAAGCTCGCCTGGTGGATGTCCACATTCGGCACACCCCAGGTCACGGGGGTTTCACCTTTCATAGGGGTAGCAGTAGGTCTAGGATAGACAGGTTTTTTTTTGAAGGAGGACGCCATCTTTTCTGCAGTGTCCGCCGTGGAGGTGGAGTTCTCCGATCACTGTTTAATTTTCTTTTCTCTGAATGTTACAGAGACACCCCGGATGGGAAGAGGGCTGTGGAAGCTGAATTCATCCCTTCTGGAAGAAGCGGAGGTGAGACAATCGTTTGAGGCCTTTCTTCAGAGCCAGGTACCGCTTTTGGATCTCTGTAGCACTAAGTTTGAGTGGTGGGAGATCTTCAAGAAAAGGGTGGCGGGGTTCTTCCGTCAGCTCTCGAGCCTCAGAAGTCTGAACAGGCACCGCTTGTATCAAGGCCTGAGGAGGAAACTCGAGCAGCTCGTCTCGACTGGAGGTGACCGAGAGGAAATCTCCAGAGTGAAATCTTTGCTCAAGGGGTGTCAGTATGATAGGCACGCATCTTTGGTTTTTGAGAGGGATTTCGGGAAGTACCGCTCGCCCGACCCTTACAGAAACTGTAAGATGTCAGTGAGTTGTAAGGTGGTGACAGGACTGATCGATAGTACGGGTTCCCTGAACAGATCCAAATCAGGGATCCTGGAGGTGGTCAGGTCCTTTTACTCGCGCCTCTTGAGAAGGAGGGATCTGGATCAAGATGAGATGTCGGCTTTCCTGGCCGAAACCGTTCCTGAGCCAGGGGATGACCCCTCTCTTCACGTTTTGGCAGAGGTAATCAGGGAAGAGGAAGTGAGACTGGCCATTGATGGGCTCCGGCCCAAGAAATCGCCAGGTCCGGATGGCTTAACATCCGAGTTTTACAAGACTTTTAGGGACTCCTTGGTCCCCCTCTTGACTGAGGTGTTTAATGAGTGCCTCTCCTCGGGTGCTCTTCCCAGTTCAATGAGGAAGTCCGCCTTGATTATCCTGTCAAAGGGTAAGGACCCGTCCCGTATCGAGAATTGGCGTCCCATAGCGCTTCTTGATACGGACCGAAAGATTCTGGCAAAGGTGTTGTTTAATCGGCTGGTGAAGTTTGCACCCCGGCTCCTTTCGGGGGCTCAGCATTGTTCTGTTCCAGGCCGCAGTACTTTTAGTGCTGTGCTCGGTGTCCGAGAGGCAGTGGAGCAGGGCATTGCGGGTCGCTGGAAGGGGTACTTGTTGTCCTTAGACCAGGCAAAGGCTTTTGACCGGGTTAACCATGAGTACCTCTGGTCTGTCCTTCTGAGGTATGGTCTGCCGGGGAGGTTTGTCAATTGGTTAAAGACCTTGTATGAGGGGGCTGAGACTTTCCCGCTCGTGAACGGTTGGGTTGGTCACCCTTTTGAGGTGAGCTCTGGGGTCCGTCAGGGCTGTCCTCTGAGCCCACTTTTATACGTGTTCGCGATCGATCCCTTCTTAAGGAGGGTAGATCGTGGACCGTTGGTGGGAGTCGGGATGGACCAGGCGGAGCCGGGGGCCGCTCTGAGGGTGGTGGCGTACGCCGATGACGTCTCCCTTTTTGTGTCCTCGAGAGAGGAGGCGGATTGGGTCATGTCTGAGGTCGTGCGCTACTCGGAGGCTTCCGGGTCCATGATCAACCGGGAAAAGTGTGAGAGTCTCTGGCTGGGAGGGGGAGATCCAAGTTTTGATCTCCCGGACACCCTTCCAGGGCCCCAGTCCTCCGCTAAGATCTTAGGCATCAATTTTGGCCCAGGGGACTATCCCCATCGAAATTGGGAAGGCAGGCTCAAGATTGCCGCCCAGAAGGTGGACCAATGGAAGGGTTGGTCTTTAACCCTAAGGGAAAGGGTCAGCTTGGCCAAGGGTTATTTGCTTCCTTTGTTAATTTACTTGGGCAGCGTCTGCATCTTGCCGGAATCTCTCTGGACGCGGGTCTATAGCCTGTTCTTCCAACTGTTATGGGGGAACAGGCTTAACCTAATCAAGAGGGAGGTCACGTACCGCACGAGGAGACTAGGTGGGTTGGGTATGGTCAACCCAGTGGTGTTCTTAGTGAACACCTTTCTTAAGACCAACATTGCCAACCTCTGGACAGAGAGGGCTCCTCCGTGGGTATTCTCCTGCAGGGGATGGTTTCGGCCTTTCTTCCAGGAATGGGAGACAGGAGGGCAGGTGAAGGACCTACGCACACCGCATGGACATCTCCCGGCTTATGCTACCCCGGCTCTGAAGGTGATCCGCCGGTGGGGTCTGGGAATGTGGGAAATCAGGGCCATGTCGAGGAAATCCCTTGACAGTAAGGTCCTGTTGACCCATTTCCAGAAGCCCCTGGTGCTCAGAGATTGCCCAGGCCGGGATCTGGAGGGGGGGCTCGGGTTGTTAAATTCTTCACGGATCCCCTCGAAGTTTTGGGACTTGGCCTGGCGCTGCTTCCACGGGAGGCTGTATGTGAGGGACAATCTGAAGTACAGGAACTCTGATGATCGGGGTTGTCCCCGTGAAGAGTGTGGCGACGTGCTGGAAAGCATGGAGCACTTCCTCCTTCAGTGTCCCTTTAATGCAGGGGTTTATAACCGGGTGGGTGCTTCCATAGGCTGGCCTCGGCTGGCGTCCCTCTCTTATCCGGAGTGGGCTTATGGGGCATTCAGATCCCTTGGTGGCCGAGATCGGGGCACTTTATTTCTAGTTAGTGTAGTTGTTAGATTCTACATCTGGAATGCACGGTGTCTAGTTTCTACCCAGCAGAAAATCCTCCCTCGGGATGAGGTGGTTAGTAACATCTTGGGTGACCTGGGTAAGGTGCGTTCTTTGGAGTTTGGGAGGCTGGGTGCGAGGAGGGCCTCTTGGCTTTGGAGGGGTCTCTCCTTTTAATACGTACCCGAGGGAAAGCTAGGTTTGAGTGATTAGGGGCTTCCTAG
>NW_027194690.1:50000-67499 GCF_032444005.1 Ranitomeya imitator
ACAAGTGTCAGACTTCCAGGCAGGGAGAAACCGCAGGAGGCGTACCGAGGAGGCTTCCAGGAGCCTGGGGAAGATTTTCCAAAAGTGTCCTTGACACTTAGAAATATTTTCAGAAAATCACGATTTTGTGAAAATTGACACGTTTCCCCTACTTCCACGCCAGGGGGGCGTCAATATGTTGTGAGGTACCCCAGGACAGTCGCCTAAATGTGGGTGAAGTTTGCGAGTCACGGGCGCAAAGTCGAATTTTGGGTGAAAAACCGCATTTTCATGCGCTAAAAATTTCAGACAAGTGTCAGACTTCCAGGCAGGGGGAAACCGCAGGAGGCGTACCGAGGAGGCTTCCAGGAGCCTGGGGAAGATTATCCAAAAGTGTCCTTGACACTTAGAAATATTTTGAAAAAATCACGATTTTGTGAAAATTGACACGTTTCCCCTACTTCCACGCCAGGGGGGCGTCAATATGTTGTGAGGTACCCCAGGACAGTCGCCCAAATGTGGGTGAAGTTTGCGAGTCATGGGCGCAAAGTCGAATTTTGGGTGAAAAACCGCATTTTCATACTTTAAAAATTTCAGACAAGTGTCAGACTTCCAGGCAGGGAGAAACCGCAGGAGGCGTACCGAGGAGGCTTCCAGGAGCCTGGGGAAGATTTTCCAAAAGTGTCCTTGACACTTAGAAATATTTTCAGAAAATCACGATTTTGTGAAAATTGACACGTTTCCCCTACTTCCACGCCAGGGGGGCGTCAATATGTTGTGAGGTACCCCAGGACAGTCGCCTAAATGTGGGTGAAGTTTGCGAGTCACGGGCGCAAAGTCGAATTTTGGGTGAAAAACCGCATTTTCATACTCTAAAAATTTCAGACAAGTGTCAGACTTCCAGGCAGGGAGAAACCGCAGGAGGCGTACCGAGGAGGCTTCCAGGAGCCTGGGGAAGATTATCCAAAAGTGTCCTTGACACTTAGAAATATTTTGAAAAAAATCACGATTTTGTGAAAATTGACACGTTTCCCCTACTTCCACGCCAGGGGGGCGTCAATATGTTGTGAGGTACCCCAGGACAGTCGCCCAAATGTGGGTGAAGTTTGCGAGTCATGGGCGCAAAGTCGAATTTTGGGTGAAAAACCGCATTTTCATACTCTAAAAATTTCAGACAAGTGTCAGACTTCCAGGCAGGGAGAAACCGCAGTAGGCGTACCGAGGAGGCTTCCAGGAGCCTGGGGAAGATTTTCCAAAAGTGTCCTTGACACTTAGAAATATTTTGAGAAATTTCCGATTTTGTGAAAAATGACCCCTTTCCCCTACTTCCACCCTAAAGGGGCGTCAATATGTTGTAAAGCACCCCGAGACAGAGACCTAAGCGTGGGCAAAGTTTGGGTCTGATGGGTGGAACACTGAAAAAAACGCGATTTTCCACTTAGAACAAACATAGAACTTTCAGACTTCCAGGCGGGGGGAAAGCTCTGAAGCTGTACCGAGGACACTTCCATGGCCCCCGGATCGATTTTCAAGAACGAGTCCTTGGGACTTTGAAATTTTTCGGCGATGCGTTTTTGGCTTCCGGGAGCCGCAGAACGTTGGGAAATTCGTTCCGCTCGCCGGCTCCAGGTGTTTCGGGCTAGTCCAGGCCCCAGCTACGCCGCCTGGCCGCCAAATTTCGCAAAATCGAAAAAAAAAAAAATAGAACCGGAATGAGGAATTTCTGGCCGCCGGATCCGCCGCACAGCTCCAGGAAGTCGGACACTTTTCGGCTTCGCTCCCTTAAAGTGTGGGTCGGTGTTTCGCCATGCAAATACCCACTTTTGCACACCAGCTGCAGGATATAGGAGAGAGGGGTACCTCTCGGGCCCGACTGATTTCCGATGTTTTCGTGGTTCCTCAAGTCGGGTAGGCGGTTTGGCGAGTACCCCCCTGTTTGCATGGAAGTCCGCCCTCGCGTCGACACCAGGCTTCCGCGGCTCCAGGGGGACTCTTGCCGGTCGTCTGCCCCAAGTCAGAGACGCGTTTCCCGGGTCGCCTGAGCCTGAACGGACCCTCCCCAAGCGTGTTCTGGTTCTCCGAGGGTGACGGATGTCAGAAGGGAGGCAGATCTGGAGTCTTCGTCCCGAGGAGGGCTCCAGGAGGGCGGATTGCACCCCCTGACTCGGTCCCCTCAGAGCAGGCTTGGCGTTTCTCTGTGTCGGATGTCTCCCGCTTCCACGCCACCGGGGAGACCTATGAGAGAATCGCACTGTGACCCGGATTCCGTCTCGAGGGCGCCCGTAGCGTGTCGGAGAGGGACCTCCAGGACTATCGGGCATGTTTCTTCCCCGTCTCCCCGAGGGGAAGGATGGCAGCGGGTGGGGTTTCTCACCCATGCCCCCCACCGGCTCTTCCTCCGATCGATTTGGCTCAGCGCTCCCGGGTGGGGAGGTGGTGCCGCTCGCTCGGCCCGGGCTTTGGAGCCCGCGTCGGTCTAAGGCGGGCGGTCTCCTTCCTCTTTTACCCCCCGGGATTCAGGCACGCATCCTTGGGCGTGCACGCCGGCAGTCGCCTCCCGTTCGCAGGACGGTGGCTGCCGTGCAGAGGGGGAGTTTGACCCGAACTGTGGTACGGCAGGGGTCCGACGACCCGCGCGGGCGAATGGCGGGGCGCCCACCCACCTCGGCGTGGGGGCCCGTCGTCCGAATCGCTCCCCGCGCGGGGTAGCACAACGATCTTCTCCGAGGGCGGCCCTTTGACTTCCAGATGCGCAGCTTGCCCGCGGAGGCCCGTGCCGACCCCCACCCAGCGTCCGATGGGCGGCCTCCGCGGTGGGCATCGGCGAGAGCGGCGGCGGTGGGTGGCGCTTCCACGCCACCGCCGAGCTCCGCGTTCTCCAGTCTTTTCCCGAGCCCCTACGATAGTGGGGGGACGACAGATGCGTGGGGAGGCAGGCGGAGTGGGTTCTCACCGCGTGGTGTGCCCGGCCGAACGCCGTCGCCTTCCCCGCTCGTCCGACGTCCTCCGAGGCAGCTCGGAAGGGAGCGCGAGAGGGAGAGAGCGAGAGAGAGAGAGAGAGAGAGAGACCAAGCGGACGCCCCAGAGCGAGAAGGGAGGATGGAAAAGGGAGAGACGAGTGGGGCAAAAAGAGTTTTGGCGAAGGGGAGTACCCGGCGAACTGCCGCCCCGGGCTTCTTCTGTTCTCAACAGCGGAGGCACGGCTTTGGGGGGGAGACGCCGCTCGGTTGGGGCTCCTTTGAGGTTACGGGCAAGAGCCCGGGACGAGGGACTACGCCATAGGGCGACGCCGACACGGCCAGGCCAACTGCGCCCCCCGTGCGACCTCTGCGTCGCTGGCGGGCTCTGCGCCTGAGCCGCGGTGGACCCCGACGGCCAGCCCCCCTCTCCCACTCCTCGCGCCCGTCCGCCGGTGGGTCGAGGACCCCCCGCGGCGGAGGCAGGTCTAAGCCAGACGGAGGCCCCGCATAGGCCCCCCACCGCCCTGGCCCCTCTCCCCAGCAGCGACTCTGTGTGTCGCCCCGGGAGCGGTGGGTCACGAGGCAGGGTGGCCGTGGCGTCCTCCGAAGGCCAGTCACCTACGGCCCTCCCCGTGCAAGGGGTGGTTTTTACAACAGATGCCCTCCGATCGGGAGGCCGGGTCTAAGCCAGATGGTGGCGCCGCATAGGCCCCCCACCGCCCTGGCCCCTCTCCCCAGCAGCGACTCTGTGTGTCGCCCCGGGAGCGGTGGGTCACGAGGCAGGGGAGCCGTGGTGTCCTCCGGAGGCCAGTCACCTCGCCCTCTCCGTGCAAGGTGGGTTTTTTTCCAGACACCCTCCGCATCGGCCGCCTCGCACCGTACAGCGTGCACGATCTCCCCAGTGGCACTGCACTCGCCGTTCAGGCTCCTGTTTTCCTCCGGAAGGTGACGCCCCGGGATGCCCGCCTGCCGGCACGGACGACGAGGAGGATTTCCCTTCCTCCGGGTGCCCTTCCCGCTGCGGGGCTTCCTATCTGGCTTCTCTCCCTCGATTGATTAAGTCCCTGGCCTTTGTACACACTGCCCGTCGCTACTACCGATTGGATGGTTTAGTGAGGTCCTTGGATCGGCCCCGCCGGGTTCGGCCAAGACCCATGGTGGAGAGCCGAGAAGACGATCGAACTTGACTATCTAGAGACAGTAAAAGTCGTAACAAGGTTTCCCTAGATGAACCTGTGGAAGGATCTTTAATGGGCGAGTGAAAAATACCGATGAGGTGCAGATCAGGAGGCCAGCCGCCCGCCAAATCCCCGAAGGGTACCGAACGTGATGGGGGCGGTGGTAGGTCTCTTTCTGCTTCGCCAGGGCGCTCCGCAGGGTGGGGACGGTGAGGGCACGTGAGGACAGCGGGCGGGCGACGTCGGGAGGGTGCGGGGAGCCCCTCTCGCTCCGTCGCCCAGGAAAAAGACGCCCGGCCTCGCGCCGACGATTGTTGCCCTGCCGCTGCCTGCCGAGGAAAAATAAGAAGCCCCCCGCGTACGCGAAAGGCCGTCCCGGGTACCATTCTCCTGTGCGCTCACACACCCCTCCCCGGGGTATGTGGGTCTGGGCGGTAGGTTGAGAAGCCTCGAGCCCTCCTTTGTTCTCCTCCCCGCTGGAGGGAGGGACGGGGAGGCCGAGCGCCCGGGCAACAGGGCCGAGATTTGAAAACAACCCTCCAAAGCATCCCAGTCTTTTGCGGCCGGCTGACACGAGAGTGAAAAGGGGGGCGCCTCCGAGTGTCCCCAAACCAGAAAGCGCGACTCTTAACGGTGGATCACTCGGCGCGCGCGTCGAAGAACGCAGCTAGCTGCGAGAATTAAGTGTGAATTGCAGGACACATTGATCATCGACACTTCGAACGCACCTTGCGGCCCCGGGGTGCTCCCGGGGCTATGCCTGTCTGAGGGTTGCCCCTCCATCTATCGCCTCCATGGCGCAGCTGGGGTCCCCTCGCAAGGGTGACAACGAGGGAGGCCTGAGGCTCCGTGCCCTGATGGTCTCTTCTCCTTTATCCCTTACGTCCCCCCAAGGCCAGACTCACCTGCCCTGGGCCCACCTGATGGGGTTTACCATCGTCACTCCCCCCGTTGTGACGTGAAACCCTGTGGCGCAATGAAGGTGAAGGCCGGGGCGCTCCGGCCGAGGTGGGATCCCGCCGCCCGCTCCGGGGGGTTGACACGGCGGGTGCACCATCGGCCCGCCTCTGTCGGGGAGGTGGAGCATGAGTGCGCGATAGGACCCGAAAGATGGTGAGCTATGCCTGGGCAGGACGAAGCCAGAGGAAACTCTGGTGGAGGTCCGCAGCGACCCTGATGTGCAAATTGGTCATCTGGGTATAGGGGCGTTTGTAGATGTGCTTGGCCCGTACGGGGATCGAACCCACGACCTTGGTGTTATTAGCACCACGCTCTAACCAACTGAGCTAAATGGCCATAGGTGTGGTCCCTGGGTATAGGGGCGAAAGACTCACGGAGACCACGGGCAGACGTACAGGGGCCTGATCAACCCCTGGACCATACGGGCTGCTGTGCCTGCCGCAGGCGAGAAGCGAGAACCCCTTCGGGGCACGGAGACTACAACCGGACGTACGGGGGTCTGACCCACCCCTGGACCGTACGGTCTGCTGGCTGCTGTGCCTGCCGCAGGCGAGAAGCGAGAACCCCTTCGGGGCACGGAGACCACAACCGGACGTACGGGGGTCTGACCCACCCCTGGACCGTACGGTCTGCTGGCTGCCGTTCCTGGTGCAGGCGAGAAGCGGGAACCCCTTCGGGGCATGGAGACCACAACCGGACGTACGGGGGTCTGATCCACCCCTGGACCGTACGGTCTGCTGGCTGCCGTGCCTGGTGCAGGCGAGAAGTGGGAACCCCTTCGGGGCACGGAGACCACAACCGTACGTCCGGGAGTCTGACCCACCCCTGGACCGTACGGTCTGCTGGCTGCCGTGCCTGGTGCAGGCGAGAAGCGGGAACCCCTTCGGGGCACGGAGACCACAACCGGACGTACGGGGGTCTGATCAACCCCTGTACCGTACGGGCTGCTGGCTGCCGTGCCGTCCTCAAATTGCTTGGCCTAAACAAAAGTCAATTTTTTGTGACAACAGTGATGACCGTGACATAGCACTGGAGGTGTACCCCAAGACAGTGACCTAAGTGTGGGTGAAGTCTGTGGTTCATGGGCGGAAAGTTGAATTTTGGGTGAAAAACCATACTTTCACACTTTGAAAATTTCAGACATGTGTCAGACTTCCAGGCAGGGGGAAACCGCTGGAGGTGTACCGAGGACACTTCCAGAAGCCTGGGGAAGCTTTTCTGGAAGAGTCCTTGACACTTGGAAAATTTTGGGCAATTTTCTGAGAAAAAAAAAAATCACATTTCCCCTTACCCCCCACCCAAGAGGGGCTTCAATATGTTGCAGAGTACCCCGAAAGGGTCCCCAAAGTGGGAGAAAAGTGAGGCAAGTCAAAGAGGCAAAGATGAATGTACATTTGAATAATTTTATTAATGTCAGATAAAAATTGACATATTCACAAGGGCTTTGTTCTCCTGATTGGGATGAGCCGAATATTCTTGAGACTATACTCCTCAGTAGAATCGGATGACTCGGTATCACTTTCCGTGAGGTCTACCACCTCGTTATCCAATTCACTGGTTGATGCCATTACTGGCGACATAATTTTTGCGTCCTCATGATTTCCTGCGTTGAACACTAGCTCTTGGGCACGGCACATATCGGTCAGGGTCTTCTCCCGGTAAACTCTCTCGGCCACATCGTTTGTATGTGCCAAGTAGCGTGCAAACAAGCGCTTTTCGCAATCTGTGTATTGTGACAAAGTCCATGTCTCGCAAATCCGCCGTACAAGGTGGCTGGTGATGTTTGGGAGGTTGTAGCTACGGAGGAAAGCACATTGTTAGTACTGGTTGCTACTTATGGCTGTGGGTCACTTGACTTGTGGCTACCTTACCTTGAATGGTATCGTTTGAGTCTCATGGATGGATTTTTTATGACCTTCCCGGTACACGTCACGAAAAAGTTTGTGATAATCTTTCGGCCAAAGGTAAAGACCGGTCTGACATATTCCGCATACGCATTGAACCACTGAAAAAGAAAAAAAATATATATATGTTACTCTCCAGTCTGGGGGCACCCCTCCAAAAGGTTTTACATGGGGACAAGAGAGTGTTTTGCTCCCCACAATGAGTGGGGTTGCCTGGGTTCCCTGGCTTTGAGAAAAGCTTACCGATTCCTCTTCCTCTGAAAGTACAAAAGTTGCTACCTGAGAGGTGGAGCACTTGTGAGTCTTCACACCCACAATTGTCTTGCGTCTTCCTTGGTACGTGTGATGGATCCTCTCATTCCACTCTGAAACCTACGATGTGAAAAAAAAAGGTGGAAAAATATTGAACCGGTTCAGCAAATACCGCTGACCCACAGGGCCCGACGACTTACCGTCATGTTACGAACAACACCTGGTCTTTGGAGATGTTTTAGAATCAGAAGGGCCTCGAGGTACAGTACCACTTCCCGGCGATCTACTTCTGATCCGCCATCTGTCACAGCCTCGATGCTAGCTAGAAATGTTGGCCTTGCCTCCTCCAGTATAATCTGGCAGTCCTTGGGTGACTTTGATGGCTTCATCAATAGATCGTACCTGTGGGGAAAAATAAAGGCAATTAACCAACATCCAAGGTTTGGTAACAATGCGCTGAATATTGGCTCTTTTGAACGGTGTACCTTTTACTTACAGACTCTCGGCAGGCTCCCTTGTACAATGATTTCTGAAGGTCTGTTGTAAAATTCATGAACACTTCGCATGCCTTATAAAGTTGAGGATTCTCTAGTCTCAGTTTGGTAGCCCTCATCTGATACATGGTAAATCTCCGTATATGCTTCAACATTTTGAGGGAGGTCTGGCTCGATAGATGGAGTTTTCCAAGTTGTTGAAAAAAATTATTAACCTGGTTTGGTTTTACGAGGTACTCCAGAGTTACAGATTTTGGGTTCACAAAAAATAGAAACCGTGCTACGTTTGATACCTCCTGTTGACAGTTTGGGACCCCATGGGTAATTGTTAGGTACGAGTGGAACCCCTTTAACATGGGGTGATTCAATGAGTGACGCTTGTACAATCCGGCGGCCTTGGTAGCCGTGCGGTTTTTGTCTTTCCATTCCCTTTTCTGGATACTTAAATTGCTGCCATCCATGACCTCCTCATTGCCTATGCGGTCAGAAATGCTCCCTGTGTGGTCAGGCTCAGGGCACGGGTCTCCCTCCCGACTGTCTACCGGCCGTAAAAGGAAAGGCACATCCATCTCATCCGAATCTAGCTTTGGCGTGGGGCATGGGTCTCCCTCCCGACTGTCTACTGGCCGTAAAAGGAAAGGCACATCCATCTCATCTGAATCTAGCTCTGGCGGGGGGCACGGGTCTCCCTCCAGACTGTCTCCCGGCCGTAAAAGGAAAGGCACATCCATCACATCTGAATCTAGCTCTGGCATGGAGCCTGGGCGGAGCTCCGGATTGTCAGTTGGTACCTGAGCGGGCCCTTCACAGGTCAGTGGTGTGATTTGTGACTCAAACCTAGGCTTGTTTGCTATCAAAAAGCCGCGACCTTCTAAGAAGGCTACAGTCTCCTCCAAGGATTGGAGGGGCTTGAGCTCACTGAATTGGATTGTTGTCCCCTTGTTGGCGATACAGCGAAGTTGATACTTTGCGGAGGCTATGGCGGTTTTTATCTCCGAATCACCGTGTGACCTCAGGCATACCCTTCTCAGATGTGTGGATATATATTTGGTTACCCTGTGGCACACGGGGCATGTAAGTGGTGTCCGTGGGTGCCTGCGGGGGAGACACAAGCAATAAAACCGGTCACCTTGCCAGCAAGTGTACAACTCCACTACAAGGTACATTCATGTGTCTCTACGTGGCCGACAAATGTCTTCTACTCACCGCTCCATTGCGAAGGGTTTCCCGCAGTCAAACAGAGCGTCTCGTAATAGTTTATTAAAGTGCCGTGTTTCTCTGTGTCTTGAACTGTGGCAAATGATTTTCCTCCGCGCGAGTCAGCCACGCAGGTGAAAGACGCCAGCTGAGGTGATTGAAATTAACCGGATGTGTTTTGCCGTACTCTGATATAGGTCACCACGGGGGTTGAGTCAGCCCAGGGGGTGGCACCTCCACGGTCGCTAAACATCCGTAGGGTTGATGATATATCCCTCACCTGATCCACCTGCTGTAATCACCTATACGGCATCACGGGGGATGACTCAGCCCCAGGGGTGGCACCTGACCGGATCCACCTGCCATAATCGCCTATACGGCATCACGGGGGATGACTCAGCCCCAGGGGGTGGCACCTACACGGCTGTCGATCAGTCATATCTGTAACGGATTGGGTACTAACTGGATCCATCGATCCCAGTCAAAGCACGGTGGCTCACTTGTTAGCGCTGCGGCCTTGCCGAGCTGGCGTCTCGGGTTCGAATCCTGTTGTGTCATACATTCAGAAAGGGAAAAATCTCAGGTGTTATGTCAAGGACACTTCCTTAGACATTTTTAGAAAAATTTTGAGACAATCCCGATTTTGTAAAAAAAAAAAAATCTCACATTTTCCCTACTTCAACCTCATGGGTCGTCAATATGTTGTAAAGTACCCCAAGATAGAGACCCAAGTGTGGGTAAAGTGTCTGGTTCATGGGCACAAAGTTGAATTTTCAGTGAAAATTTGTCGGAAATCCGCTGTGGACATTGGCTGGGCGCGTGACCCGAATGAGAGAGGCGAATCTGGGTGACCCGAGCTTGGCAGGACCCTTCCCACGGGGGTCCTGGTTCTCTGGAGGTAATCACTGTCAGAAGGGCACATCTTGAGTCCTCACCCAGGTGAGGGCTCTCGGAAGGCGGACGCCCTTCTGTCTTTGTCCCCCCAGAGCAGGCTCGGTGTTTATCGGAAGTCTTCTGCGGACGTTGGCTGGGCGCGTGACCCGAGTGAGAGAGGCGAATCTGGGTGACCCGAGCTTGGCAGGACCCTTCCCACGGGGGGTCCTGGTTCTCTGGAGGTAATCACTGTCAGAAGGGCACATCTTGGGTCCTCACCCAGGTGAGGGCTCTCGGAAGGCGGACGCCCTTCTGTCTTTGTCCCCCCAGAGCAGGCTCGGTGTTTATCGGAAGTCTTCTGCGGACGTTGGCTGGGCGCGTGACCCGAGTGAGAGAGGCGAATCTGGGCGACCCGAGCTTGGCAGGACCCTTCCCACGGGGGGTCCTGGTTCTCTGGAGGTAATCACTGTCAGAAGGGCACATCTTGGGTCCTCACCCAGGTGAGGGCTCTCGGAAGGCGGACGCCCTTCTGTCTTTGTCCCCCCAGAGCAGGCTCGGTGTTTATCGGAAGTCTTCTGCGGACGTTGGCTGGGCGCGTGACCCGAGTGAGAGAGGCGAATCTGGGCGACCCGAGCTTGGCAGGACCCTTCCCACGGGGGTCCTGGTTCTCTGGAGGTAATCACTGTCAGAAGGGCACATCTTGAGTCCTCACCCAGGTGAGGGCTCTCGGAAGGCGGACGCCCTTCTGTCTTTGTCCCCCCAGAGCAGGCTCGGTGTTTATCGGAAGTCTTCTGCGGACGTTGGCTGGGCGCGTGACCCGAGTGAGAGAGGCGAATCTGGGTGACCCGAGCTTGGCAGGACCCTTCCCACGGGGGGTCCTGGTTCTCTGGAGGTAATCACTGTCAGAAGGGCACATCTTGGGTCCTCACCCAGGTGAGGGCTCTCGGAAGGCGGACGCCCTTCTGTCTTTGTCCCCCCAGAGCAGGCTCGGTGTTTATCGGAAGTCTTCTGCGGACGTTGGCTGGGCGCGTGACCCGAGTGAGAGAGGCGAATCTGGGCGACCCGAGCTTGGCAGGACCCTTCCCACGGGGGTCCTGGTTCTCTGAAGGTTTTCACTGTCAGAAGGGCACATCTTGGGTCCTCACCCAGGTGAGGGCTCTCGGAAGGCGGACGCCCTTCTGTCTTTGTCCCCCCAGAGCAGGCTCGGTGTTTATCGGAAGTCTTCTGCGGATGTTGGCTGGGCGCGTGACCCGAGTGAGAGAGGCGAATCTGGGCGACCCGAGCTTGGCAGGACCCTTCCCATGGGGGTCCTGGTTCTCTGGAGGTAATCACTGTCAGAAGGGCACATCTTGGGTCCTCACCCAGGTGAGGGCTCTTGGAAGGCGGACGCCCTTCTGTCTTTGTCCCCCCAGAGCAGGCTCGGTGTTTATCGGAAGTCTTCTGCGGACGTTGGCTGGGCGCGTGACCCGAGTGAGAGAGGCGAATCTGGGCGACCCGAGCTTGGCAGGACCCTTCCCACGGGGGTCCTGGTTCTCTGGAGGTAATCACTGTCAGAAGGGCACATCTTGGGTCCTCACCCAGGTGAGGGCTCTTGGAAGGCGGACGCCCTTCTGTCTTTGTCCCCCCAGAGCAGGCTCGGTGTTTATCGGAAGTCTTCTGCGGACGTTGGCTGGGCGCGTGACCCGAGTGAGAGAGGCGAATCTGGGCGACCCGAGCTTGGCAGGACCCTTCCCACGGGGGTCCTGGTTCTCTGGAGGTAATCACTGTCAGAAGGGCACATCTTGGGTCCTCACCCAGGTGAGGGCTCTCGGAAGGCGGACGCCCTTCTGTCTTTGTCCCCCCAGAGCAGGCTCGGTGTTTCTCTGTAGGATGTCCCCACCGGTTTGGTTTTTGTGTTCCGAGATGTATCCTTGCAGCTTGGCCGAAACAAACATTTGCCGTTTTCGGTGGCGACAGCCATGACCGCGGCGAAGCACTTTGGGCGCGGCCGGGATGCGCACACCCCGCTCACCACGTTTCAGTCGCTGGCTGAGTGGACTCCGTAGGGGGGCTTAATAGTCGGAGGGGGGCTTAATAGTCGGCCCTGCGGAAGTCGGTGGAGGGCTTAATAGTCGGCCCTGCGGAAGACGGAGGGGGCTTAATAGTCGGCCTGTGGAGGTTGTCTGTGGGCTTAATAGTCACCCTGAGTACGCCATAGCGACTCTCCAAGGTGGGGGCACAGTGTGCGTTCCATGGGCGGAAAGTTTAATTTTGAGCGAAAAACCGTATTTTCGCACTGTAAAAAATGTCAGACTTCCAGGCGGGGGAAAACCGCAGGAGGCGTACCGAGGAGGCTTCCAGGAGCCTGGGGAAGATTTTCCAAAAGTGTCCTTGACACTTAGAAATATTTTGAAAAAAATCACGATTTTGTGAAAATTGACACGTTTCCCCTACTTCCACGCCAGGGGGGCGTCAATATGTTGTGAGGTACCCCAGGACAGTCGCCTAAATGTGGGTGAAGTTTGCGAGTCACGGGCGCAAAGTCGAATTTTGGGTGAAAAACCGCGTTTTCATACTCTAAAAATTTCAGACAAGTGTCAGACTTCCAGGCAGGGAGAAACCGCAGGAGGCGTACCGAGGAGGCTTCCAGGAGCCTGGGGAAGATTTTCCAAAAGTGTCCTTGACACTTAGAAATATTTTCAGAAAATCACGATTTTGTGAAAATTGACACGTTTCCCCTACTTCCACGCCAGGGGGGCGTCAATATGTTGTGAGGTACCCCAGGACAGTCGCCCAAATGTGGGTGAAGTTTGCGGGTCATGGGCGCAAAGTCGAATTTTGGGTGAAAAACCGCGTTTTCATACTCTAAAAATTTCAGACAAGTGTCAGACTTCCAGGCAGGGAGAAACCGCAGGAGGCGTACCGAGGAGGCTTCCAGGAGCCTGGGGAAGATTTTCCAAAAGTGTCCTTGACACTTAGAAATATTTTGAAAAAATCACGATTTTGTGAAAATTGACACGTTTCCCCTACTTCCACGCCAGGGGGGCGTCAATATGTTGTGAGGTACCCCAGGACAGTCGCCCAAATGTGGGTGAAGTTTGCGAGTCATGGGCGCAAAGTCGAATTTTGGGTGAAAAACCGCGTTTTCATACTCTAAAAATTTCAGACAAGTGTCAGACTTCCAGGCAGGGAGAAACCGCAGGAGGCGTACCGAGGAGGCTTCCAGGAGCCTGGGGAAGATTTTCCAAAAGTGTCCTTGACACTTAGAAATATTTTCAGAAAATCACGATTTTGTGAAAATTGACACGTTTCCCCTACTTCCACGCCAGGGGGGCGTCAATATGTTGTGAGGTACCCCAGGACAGTCGCCCAAATGTGGGTGAAGTTTGCGAGTCACGGGCGCAAAGTCGAATTTTGGGTGAAAAACCGCGTTTTCATACTCTAAAAATTTCAGACAAGTGTCAGACTTCCAGGCAGGGAGAAACCGCAGGAGGCGTACTGAGGAGGCTTCCAGGAGCCTGGGGAAGATTTTCCAAAAGTGTCCTTGACACTTAGAAATATTTTGAAAAAATCACGATTTTGTGAAAATTGACACGTTTCCCCTACTTCCACGCCAGGGGGGCGTCAATATGTTGTGAGGTACCCCAGGACAGTCGCCCAAATGTGGGTGAAGTTTGCGAGTCATGGGCGCAAAGTCGAATTTTGGGTGAAAAACCGCGTTTTCATACTCTAAAAATTTCAGACAAGTGTCAGACTTCCAGGCAGGGAGAAACCGCAGGAGGCGTACCGAGGAGGCTTCCAGGAGCCTGGGGAAGATTTTCCAAAAGTGTCCTTGACACTTAGAAATATTTTCAGAAAATCACGATTTTGTGAAAATTGACACGTTTCCCCTACTTCCACGCCAGGGGGGCGTCAATATGTTGTGAGGTACCCCAGGACAGTCGCCTAAATGTGGGTGAAGTTTGCGAGTCACGGGCGCAAAGTCGAATTTTGGGTGAAAAACCGCGTTTTCATGCGCTAAAAATTTCAGACAAGTGTCAGACTTCCAGGCAGGGGGAAACCGCAGGAGGCGTACCGAGGAGGCTTCCAGGAGCCTGGGGAAGATTTTCCAAAAGTGTCCTTGACACTTAGAAATATTTTCAGAAAATCACGATTTTGTGAAAATTGACACGTTTCCCCTACTTCCACGCCAGGGGGGCGTCAATATGTTGTGAGGTACCCCAGGACAGTCGCCTAAATGTGGGTGAAGTTTGCGAGTCACGGGCGCAAAGTCGAATTTTGGGTGAAAAACCGCGTTTTCATGCGCTAAAAATTTCAGACAAGTGTCAGACTTCCAGGCAGGGGGAAACCGCAGGAGGCGTACCGAGGAGGCTTCCAGGAGCCTGGGGAAGATTATCCAAAAGTGTCCTTGACACTTAGAAATATTTTCAGAAAATCACGATTTTGTGAAAATTGACACGTTTCCCCTACTTCCACGCCAGGGGGGCGTCAATATGTTGTGAGGTACCCCAGGACAGTCGCCTAAATGTGGGTGAAGTTTGCGAGTCACGGGCGCAAAGTCGAATTTTGGGTGAAAAACCGCGTTTTCATGCGCTAAAAATTTCAGACAAGTGTCAGACTTCCAGGCAGGGGGAAACCGCAGGAGGCGTACCGAGGAGGCTTCCAGGAGCCTGGGGAAGATTATCCAAAAGTGTCCTTGACACTTAGAAATATTTTCAGAAAATCACGATTTTGTGAAAATTGACACGTTTCCCCTACTTCCACGCCAGGGGGGCGTCAATATGTTGTGAGGTACCCCAGGACAGTCGCCTAAATGTGGGTGAAGTTTGCGAGTCACGGGCGCAAAGTCGAATTTTGGGTGAAAAACCGCATTTTCATGCGCTAAAAATTTCAGACAAGTGTCAGACTTCCAGGCAGGGGGAAACCGCAGGAGGCGTACCGAGGAGGCTTCCAGGAGCCTGGGGAAGATTATCCAAAAGTGTCCTTGACACTTAGAAATATTTTGAAAAAATCACGATTTTGTGAAAATTGACACGTTTCCCCTACTTCCACGCCAGGGGGGCGTCAATATGTTGTGAGGTACCCCAGGACAGTCGCCCAAATGTGGGTGAAGTTTGCGAGTCATGGGCGCAAAGTCGAATTTTGGGTGAAAAACCGCATTTTCATACTTTAAAAATTTCAGACAAGTGTCAGACTTCCAGGCAGGGAGAAACCGCAGGAGGCGTACCGAGGAGGCTTCCAGGAGCCTGGGGAAGATTTTCCAAAAGTGTCCTTGACACTTAGAAATATTTTCAGAAAATCACGATTTTGTGAAAATTGACACGTTTCCCCTACTTCCACGCCAGGGGGGCGTCAATATGTTGTGAGGTACCCCAGGACAGTCGCCTAAATGTGGGTGAAGTTTGCGAGTCACGGGCGCAAAGTCGAATTTTGGGTGAAAAACCGCATTTTCATGCGCTAAAAATTTCAGACAAGTGTCAGACTTCCAGGCAGGGGGAAACCGCAGGAGGCGTACCGAGGAGGCTTCCAGGAGCCTGGGGAAGATTATCCAAAAGTGTCCTTGACACTTAGAAATATTTTCAGAAAATCACGATTTTGTGAAAATTGACACGTTTCCCCTACTTCCACGCCAGGGGGGCGTCAATATGTTGTGAGGTACCCCAGGACAGTCGCCTAAATGTGGGTGAAGTTTGCGAGTCACGGGCGCAAAGTCGAATTTTGGGTGAAAAACCGCGTTTTCATGCGCTAAAAATTTCAGACAAGTGTCAGACTTCCAGGCAGGGAGAAACCGCAGTAGGCGTACCGAGGAGGCTTCCAGGAGCCTGGGGAAGATTTTCCAAAAGTGTCCTTGACACTTAGAAATATTTTGAGAAATTTCCGATTTTGTGAAAAATGACCCCTTTCCCCTACTTCCACCCTAAAGGGGCGTCAATATGTTGTAAAGCACCCCGAGACAGAGACCTAAGCGTGGGCAAAGTTTGGGTCTGATGGGTGGAACACTGAAAAAAACGCGATTTTCCACTTAGAACAAACATAGAACTTTCAGACTTCCAGGCGGGGGAAAGCTCTGAAGCTGTACCGAGGACACTTCCATGGCCCCCGGATCGATTTTCAAGAACGAGTCCTTGGGACTTTGAAATTTTTCGGCGATGCGTTTTTGGCTTCCGGGAGCCGCAGAACGTTGGGAAATTCGTTCCGCTCGCCGGCTCCAGGTGTTTCGGGCTAGTCCAGGCCCCAGCTACGCCGCCTGGCCGCCAAATTTCGCAAAATCGAAAAAAAAAAAAATAGAACCGGAATGAGGAATTTCTGGCCGCCGGATCCGCCGCACAGCTCCAGGAAGTCGGACACTTTTCGGCTTCGCTCCCTTAAAGTGTGGGTCGGTGTTTCGCCATGCAAATACCCACTTTTGCACACCAGCTGCAGGATATAGGAGAGAGGGGTACCTCTCGGGCCCGACTGATTTCCGATGTTTTCGTGGTTCCTCAAGTCGGGTAGGCGGTTTGGCGAGTACCCCCCTGTTTGCATGGAAGTCCGCCCTCGCGTCGACACCAGGCTTCCGCGGCTCCAGGGGGACTCTTGCCGGTCGTCTGCCCCAAGTCAGAGACGCGTTTCCCGGGTCGCCTGAGCCTGAACGGACCCTCCCCAAGCGTGTTCTGGTTCTCCGAGGGTGACGGATGTCAGAAGGGAGGCAGATCTGGAGTCTTCGTCCCGAGGAGGGCTCCAGGAGGGCGGATTGCACCCCCTGACTCGGTCCCCTCAGAGCAGGCTTGGCGTTTCTCTGTGTCGGATGTCTCCCGCTTCCACGCCACCGGGGAGACCTATGAGAGAATCGCACTGTGACCCGGATTCCGTCTCGAGGGCGCCCGTAGCGTGTCGGAGAGGGACCTCCAGGACTATCGGGCATGTTTCTTCCCCGTCTCCCCGAGGGGAAGGATGGCAGCGGGTGGGGTTTCTCACCCATGCCCCCCACCGGCTCTTCCTCCGATCGATTTGGCTCAGCGCTCCCGGTGGGGAGGTGGTGCCGCTCGCTCGGCCCGGGCTTTGGAGCCCGCGTCGGTCTAAGGCGGGCGGTCTCCTTCCTCTTTTACCCCCCGGGATTCAGGCACGCATCCTTGGGCGTGCACGCCGGCAGTCGCCTCCCGTTCGCAGGACGGTGGCTGCCGTGCAGAGGGGGAGTTTGACCCGAACTGTGGTACGGCAGGGGTCCGACGACCCGCGCGGGCGAATGGCGGGGCGCCCACCCACCTCGGCGTGGGGGCCCGTCGTCCGAATCGCTCCCCGCGCGGGGTAGCACAACGATCTTCTCCGAGGGCGGCCCTTTGACTTCCAGATGCGCAGCTTGCCCGCGGAGGCCCGTGCCGACCCCCACCCAGCGTCCGATGGGCGGCCTCCGCGGTGGGCATCGGCGAGAGCGGCGGCGGTGGGTGGCGCTTCCACGCCACCGCCGAGCTCCGCGTTCTCCAGTCTTTTCCCGAGCCCCTACGATAGTGGGGGGACGACAGATGCGTGGGGAGGCAGGCGGAGTGGGTTCTCACCGCGTGGTGTGCCCGGCCGAACGCCGTCGCCTTCCCCGCTCGTCCGACGTCCTCCGAGGCGGCTCGGAAGGGAGCGCGAGAGGGAGAGAGCGAGAGAGAGAGAGAGAGAGAGAGACCAAGCGGACGCCCCAGAGCGAGAAGGGAGGATGGAAAAGGGAGAGACGAGTGGGGCAAAAAGAGTTTTGGCG
>NW_027194691.1:0-90477 GCF_032444005.1 Ranitomeya imitator
AGTCATTCGAAATGACTTCTCCATGCATTTTATGCATTGGTAAAAGCACTATGATGAAAAGTGTGATATGTTTTCAGGTATCTCCTATACTAATAGAGCCACATGCTCACCGGTTTGCCACATGATGTAGGCCTATGGACTGAACAAGAAACCACCAAAAATTTTAACCAGTCATCGTTCTCACAACACTGAGGACCAGTCATTCGAAATGACTTCTCCATGCATTTTATGCATTGGTAAAAGCACTATGATGAAAAGTGTGATATGTTTTCAGGTATCTCCTATACTAATAGAGCCACATGCTCACCGGTTTGCCACATGATGTAGGCCTATGGACTGAACAAGAAACCACCAAAAATTTTAACCAGTCATCGTTCTCACAACACTGAGGACCAGTCATTCGAAATGACTTCTCCATGCATTTTATGCATTGGTAAAAGCACTATGATGAAAAGTGTGATATGTTTTCAGGTATCTCCTATACTAATAGAGCCACATGCTCACCGGTTTGCCACATGATGTAGGCCTATGGACTGAACAAGAAACCACCAAAAATTTTAACCAGTCATCGTTCTCACAACACTGAGGACCAGTCATTCGAAATGACTTCTCCATGCATTTTATGCATTGGTAAAAGCACTATGATGAAAAGTGTGATATGTTTTCAGGTATCTCCTATACTAATAGAGCCACATGCTCACCGGTTTGCCACATGATGTAGGCCTATGGACTGAACAAGAAACCACCAAAATTTTAACCAGTCATCGTTCTCACAACACTGAGGACCAGTCATTCGAAATGACTTCTCCATGCATTTTATGCATTGGTAAAAGCACTATGATGAAAAGTGTGATATGTTTTCAGGTATCTCCTATACTAATAGAGCCACATGCTCACCGGTTTGCCACATGATGTAGGCCTATGGACTGAACAAGAAACCACCAAAAATTTTAACCAGTCATCGTTCTCACAACACTGAGGACCAGTCATTCGAAATGACTTCTCCATGCATTTTATGCATTGGTAAAAGCACTATGATGAAAAGTGTGATATGTTTTCAGGTATCTCCTATACTAATAGAGCCACATGCTCACCGGTTTGCCACATGATGTAGGCCTATGGACTGAACAAGAAACCACCAAAAATTTTAACCAGTCATCGTTCTCACAACACTGAGGACCAGTCATTCGAAATGACTTCTCCATGCATTTTATGCATTGGTAAAAGCACTATGATGAAAAGTGTGATATGTTTTCAGGTATCTCCTATACTAATAGAGCCACATGCTCACCGGTTTGCCACATGATGTAGGCCTATGGACTGAACAAGAAACCACCAAAAATTTTAACCAGTCATCGTTCTCACAACACTGAGGACCAGTCATTCGAAATGACTTCTCCATGCATTTTATGCATTGGTAAAAGCACTATGATGAAAAGTGTGATATGTTTTCAGGTATCTCCTATACTAATAGAGCCACATGCTCACCGGTTTGCCACATGATGTAGGCCTATGGACTGAACAAGAAACCACCAAAAATTTTAACCAGTCATCGTTCTCACAACACTGAGGACCAGTCATTCGAAATTACTTCTCCATGCATTTTATGCATTGGTAAAAGCACTATGATGAAAAGTGTGATATGTTTTCAGGTATCTCCTATACTAATAGAGCCACATGCTCACCGGTTTGCCACATGATGTAGGCCTATGGACTGAACAAGAAACCACCAAAAATTTTAAACAGTCATCGTTCTCACAACACTGAGGACCAGTCATTCGAAATGACTTCTCCATGCATTTTATGCATTGGTAAAAGCACTATGATGAAAAGTGTGATATGTTTTCAGGTATCTCCTATACTAATAGAGCCACATGCTCACCGGTTTGCCACATGATGTAGGCCTATGGACTGAACAAGAAACCACCAAAAATTTTAACCAGTCATCGTTCTCACAACACTGAGGACCAGTCATTCGAAATGACTTCTCCATGCATTTTATGCATTGGTAAAAGCACTATGATGAAAAGTGTGATATGTTTTCAGGTATCTCCTATACTAATAGAGCCACATGCTCACCGGTTTGCCACATGATGTAGGCCTATGGACTGAACAAGAAACCACCAAAAATTTTAACCAGTCATCGTTCTCACAACACTGAGGACCAGTCATTCGAAATGACTTCTCCATGCATTTTATGCATTGGTAAAAGCACTATGATGAAAAGTGTGATATGTTTTCAGGTATCTCCTATACTAATAGAGCCACATGCTCACCGGTTTGCCACATGATGTAGGCCTATGGACTGAACAAGAAACCACCAAAAATTTTAACCAGTCATCGTTCTCACAACACTGAGGACCAGTCATTCGAAATGACTTCTCCATGCATTTTATGCATTGGTAAAAGCACTATGATGAAAAGTGTGATATGTTTTCAGGTATCTCCTATATTAATAGAGCCACATGCTCACCGGTTTGCCACATGATGTAGGCCTATGGACTGAACAAGAAACCACCAAAAATTTTAACCAGTCATCGTTCTCACAACACTGAGGACCAGTCATTCGAAATGACTTCTCCATGCATTTTATGCATTGGTAAAAGCACTATGATGAAAAGTGTGATATGTTTTCAGGTATCTCCTATACTAATAGAGCCACATGCTCACCGGTTTGCCACATGATGTAGGCCTATGGACTGAACAAGAAACCACCAAAAATTTTAACCAGTCATCGTTCTCACAACACTGAGGACCAGTCATTCGAAATGACTTCTCCATGCATTTTATGCATTGGTAAAAGCACTATGATGAAAAGTGTGATATGTTTTCAGGTATCTCCTATACTAATAGAGCCACATGCTCACCGGTTTGCCACATGATGTAGGCCTATGGACTGAACAAGAAACCACCAAAAATTTTAACCAGTCATCGTTCTCACAACACTGAGGACCAGTCATTCGAAATGACTTCTCCATGCATTTTATGCATTGGTAAAAGCACTATGATGAAAAGTGTGATATGTTTTCAGGTATCTCCTATACTAATAGAGCCACATGCTCACCGGTTTGCCACATGATGTAGGCCTATGGACTGAACAAGAAACCACCAAAAATTTTAACCAGTCATCGTTCTCACAACACTGAGAACCAGTCATTCGAAATGACTTCTCCATGCATTTTATGCATTGGTAAAAGCACTATGATGAAAAGTGTGATATGTTTTCAGGTATCTCCTATACTAATAGAGCCACATGCTCACCGGTTTGCCACATGATGTAGGCCTATGGACTGAACAAGAAACCACCAAAAATTTTAACCAGTCATCGTTCTCACAACACTGAGGACCAGTCATTCGAAATGACTTCTCCATGCATTTTATGCATTGGTAAAAGCACTATGATGAAAAGTGTGATATGTTTTCAGATATCTCCTATACTAATAGAGCCACATGCTCACCGGTTTGCCACATGATGTAGGCCTATGGACTGAACAAGAAACCACCAAAAATTTTAAACAGTCATCGTTCTCACAACACTGAGGACCAGTCATTCGAAATGACTTCTCCATGCATTTTATGCATTGGTAAAAGCACTATGATGAAAAGTGTGATATGTTTTCAGGTATCTCCTATACTAATAGAGCCACATGCTCACCGGTTTGCCACATGATGTAGGCCTATGGACTGAACAAGAAACCACCAAAAATTTTAACCAGTCATCGTTCTCACAACACTGAGGACCAGTCATTCGAAATTACTTCTCCATGCATTTTATGCATTGGTAAAAGCACTATGATGAAAAGTGTGATATGTTTTCAGGTATCTCCTATACTAATAGAGCCACATGCTCACCGGTTTGCCACATGATGTAGGCCTATGGACTGAACAAGAAACCACCAAAAATTTTAAACAGTCATCGTTCTCACAACACTGAGGACCAGTCATTCGAAATGACTTCTCCATGCATTTTATGCATTGGTAAAAGCACTATGATGAAAAGTGTGATATGTTTTCAGGTATCTCCTATACTAATAGAGCCACATGCTCACCGGTTTGCCACATGATGTAGGCCTATGGACTGAACAAGAAACCACCAAAAATTTTAACCAGTCATCGTTCTCACAACACTGAGGACCAGTCATTCGAAATTACTTCTCCATGCATTTTATGCATTGGTAAAAGCACTATGATGAAAAGTGTGATATGTTTTCAGGTATCTCCTATACTAATAGAGCCACATGCTCACCGGTTTGCCACATGATGTAGGCCTATGGACTGAACAAGAAACCACCAAAAATTTTAACCAGTCATCGTTCTCACAACACTGAGGACCAGTCATTCGAAATGACTTCTCCATGCATTTTATGCATTGGTAAAAGCACTATGATGAAAAGTGTGATATGTTTTCAGGTATCTCCTATACTAATAGAGCCACATGCTCACCGGTTTGCCACATGATGTAGGCCTATGGACTGAACAAGAAACCACCAAAAATTTTAACCAGTCATCGTTCTCACAACACTGAGGACCAGTCATTCGAAATGACTTCTCCATGCATTTTATGCATTGGTAAAAGCACTATGATGAAAAGTGTGATATGTTTTCAGGTATCTCCTATATTAATAGAGCCACATGCTCACCGGTTTGCCACATGATGTAGGCCTATGGACTGAACAAGAAACCACCAAAAATTTTAACCAGTCATCGTTCTCACAACACTGAGGACCAGTCATTCGAAATGACTTCTCCATGCATTTTATGCATTGGTAAAAGCACTATGATGAAAAGTGTGATATGTTTTCAGGTATCTCCTATACTAATAGAGCCACATGCTCACCGGTTTGCCACATGATGTAGGCCTATGGACTGAACAAGAAACCACCAAAAATTTTAACCAGTCATCGTTCTCACAACACTGAGGACCAGTCATTCGAAATGACTTCTCCATGCATTTTATGCATTGGTAAAAGCACTATGATGAAAAGTGTGATATGTTTTCAGGTATCTCCTATACTAATAGAGCCACATGCTCACCGGTTTGCCACATGATGTAGGCCTATGGACTGAACAAGAAACCACCAAAAATTTTAACCAGTCATCGTTCTCACAACACTGAGGACCAGTCATTCGAAATGACTTCTCCATGCATTTTATGCATTGGTAAAAGCACTATGATGAAAAGTGTGATATGTTTTCAGGTATCTCCTATACTAATAGAGCCACATGCTCACCGGTTTGCCACATGATGTAGGCCAATGGACTGAACAAGAAACCACCAAAAATTTTAACCACTCATCGTTCTCACAACACTGAGGACCAGTCATTCGAAATGACTTCTCCATGCATTTTATGCATTGGTAAAAGCACTATGATGAAAAGTGTGATATGTTTTCAGGTATCTCCTATACTAATAGAGCCACATGCTCACCGGTTTGCCACATGCTGTAGGCCTATGGACTGAACAAGAAACCACCAAAAATTTTAACCAGTCATCGTTCTCACAACACTGAGGACCAGTCATTCGAAATGACTTCTCCATGCATTTTATGCATTGGTAAAAGCACTATGATGAAAAGTGTGATATGTTTTCAGGTATCTCCTATACTAATAGAGCCACATGCTCACCGGTTTGCCACATGATGTAGGCCTATGGACTGAACAAGAAACCACCAAAAATTTTAACCAGTCATCATTCTCACAACACTGAGGACCAGTCATTCGAAATGACTTCTCCATGCATTTTATGCATTGGTAAAAGCACTATGATGAAAAGTGTGATATGTTTTCAGGTATCTCCTATACTAATAGAGCCACATGCTCACCGGTTTGCCACATGATGTAGGCCTATGGACTGAACAAGAAACCACCAAAAATTTTTACCAGTCTTCGTTCTCACAACACTGAGGACCAGTCATTCGAAATGACTTCTCCATGCATGTTATGCATTGGTAAAAGCACTATGATGAAAAGTGTGATATATTTTCAGGTATCTCCTATACTAATAGAGCAACATGGTCACCGGTTTGCCACATGATGTAGGCCTATGGACTGAACAAGAAACCACCAAAAATTTTAACCAGTCATCGTTCTCACAACACTGAGGACCAGTCATTCGAAATGACTTCTCCATACATTTTATGCATTGGTAAAAGCACTATGATGAAAAGTGTGATATGTTTTCAGGTATCTCCTATACTAATAGAGCCACATGCTCACCGGTTTGCCACATGATGTAGGCCTATGGACTGAACAAGAAACCACCAAAAATTTTAACCAGTCATCGTTCTCACAACACTGAGGACCAGTCATTCGAAATGACTTCTCCATGCATTTTATGCATTGGTAAAAGCACTATGATGAAAAGTGTGATATGTTTTCAGGTATCTCCTATACTAATAGAGCCACATGCTCACCGGTTTGCCACATGATGTAGGCCAATGGACTGAACAAGAAACCACCAAAAATTTTAAACACTCATCGTTCTCACAACACTGAGGACCAGTCATTCGAAATGACTTCTCCATGCATTTTATGCATTGGTAAAAGCACTATGATGAAAAGTGTGATATGTTTTCAGGTATCTCCTATACTAATAGAGCCACATGCTCACCGGTTTGCCATATGCTGTAGGCCTATGGACTGAACAAGAAACCACCAAAAATTTTAACCAGTCATCGTTCTCACAACACTGAGGACCAGTCATTCGAAATGACTTCTCCATGCATTTTATGCATTGGTAAAAGCACTATGATGAAAAGTGTGATATGTTTTCAGGTATCTCCTATACTAATAGAGCCACATGCTCACCGGTTTGCCACATGATGTAGGCCTATGGACTGAACAAGAAACCACCAAAAATTTTAACCAGTCATCATTCTCACAACACTGAGGACCAGTCATTCGAAATGACTTCTCCATGCATTTTATGCATTGGTAAAAGCACTATGATGAAAAGTGTGATATGTTTTCAGGTATCTCCTATACTAATAGAGCCACATGCTCACCGGTTTGCCACATGATGTAGGCCTATGGACTGAACAAGAAACCACCAAAAATTTTTACCAGTCTTCGTTCTCACAACACTGAGGACCAGTCATTCGAAATGACTTCTCCATGCATGTTATGCATTGGTAAAAGCACTATGATGAAAAGTGTGATATGTTTTCAGGTATCTCCTATACTAATAGAGCAACATGGTCACCGGTTTGCCACATGATGTAGGCCTATGGACTGAACAAGAAACCACCAAAAATTTTAACCAGTCATCGTTCTCACAACACTGAGGACCAGTCATTCGAAATGACTTCTCCATACATTTTATGCATTGGTAAAAGCACTATGATGAAAAGTGTGATATGTTTTCAGGTATCTCCTATACTAATAGAGCCACATGCTCACTGGTTTGCCACATGATGTAGGCCTATGGACTGAACAAGAAACCACCAAAAATTTTAACCAGTCATCGTTCTCACAACACTGAGGACCAGTCATTCGAAATGACTTCTCCATGCATTTTATGCATTGGTAAAAGCACTACGATGAAAAGTGTGATATGTTTTCAGGTATCTCCTATACTAATAGAGCCACATGCTCACCGGTTTGCCACATGATGTAGGCCTATGGACTGAACAAGAAACCACCAAAAGTTTTAACCAGTCATCGTTGTCACAACACTGAGGACCAGTCATTCGAAATGACTTCTCCATGCATTTTATGCATTGGTAAAAGCACTATGATGAAAAGTGTGATATGTTTTCAGGTATCTCCTATACTAATAGAGCCACATGCTCACCGGTTTGCCACATGATGTAGGCCTATGGACTGAACAAGAAACCACCAAAAATTTTAACCAGTCATCGTTCTCACAACACTGAGGACCAGTCATTCGAAATGACTTCTCCATGCATTTTATGCATTGGTAAAAGCACTACGATGAAAAGTGTGATATGTTTTCAGGTATCTCCTATATTAATAGAGCCACATGCTCACCGGTTTGCCACATGATGTAGGCCTATGGACTGAACAAGAAACCACCAAAAGTTTTAACCAGTCATCGTTGTCACAACACTGAGGACCAGTCATTCGAAATGACTTCTCCATGCATTTTATGCATTGGTAAAAGCACTATGATGAAAAGTGTGATATGTTTTCAGGTATCTCCTATACTAATAGAGCCACATGCTCACCGGTTTGCCACATGATGTAGGCCTATGGACTGAACAAGAAACCACCAAAAATTTTTACCTGTCTTCGTTCTCACAACACTGAGGACCAGTCATTCGAAATGACTTCTCCATGCATGTTATGCATTGGTAAAAGCACTATGATGAAAAGTGTGATATGTTTTCAGGTATCTCCTATACTAATAGAGCAACATGGTCACCGGTTTGCCACATGATGTAGGCCTATGGACTGAACAAGAAACCACCAAAAATTTTAACCAGTCATCGTTCTCACAACACTGAGGACCAGTCATTCGAAATGACTTCTCCATACATTTTATGCATTGGTAAAAGCACTATGATGAAAAGTGTGATATGTTTTCAGGTATCTCCTATACTAATAGAGCCACATGCTCACCGGTTTGCCACATGATGTATGCCTATGGACTGAACAAGAAACCACCAAAAATTTTAACCAGTCATCGTTCTCACAACACTGAGGACCAGTCATTCGAAATGACTTCTCCATACATTTTATGCATTGGTAAAAGCACTATGATGAAAAGTGTGATATGTTTTCAGGTATCTCCTATACTAATAGAGCCACATGCTCACCGGTTTGCCACATGATGTAGGCCTATGGACTGAACAAGAAACCACCAAAAATTTTAACCAGTCATCGTTCTCACAACACTGAGGACCAGTCATTCGAAATGACTTCTCCATGCATTTTATGCATTGGTAAAAGCACTACGATGAAAAGTGTGATATGTTTTCAGGTATCTCCTATACTAATAGAGCCACATGCTCACCGGTTTGCCACATGATGTAGGCCTATGGACTGAACAAGAAACCACCAAAAGTTTTAACCAGTCATCGTTGTCACAACACTGAGGACCAGTCATTCGAAATGACTTCTCCATGCATTTTATGCATTGGTAAAAGCACTATGATGAAAAGTGTGATATGTTTTCAGGTATCTCCTATACTAATAGAGCCACATGCTCACCGGTTTGCCACATGATGTAGGCCTATGGACTGAACAAGAAACCACCAAAAATTTTTACCAGTCTTCGTTCTCACAACACTGAGGACCAGTCATTCGAAATGACTTCTCCATGCATGTTATGCATTGGTAAAAGCACTATGATGAAAAGTGTGATATGTTTTCAGGTATCTCCTATACTAATAGAGCAACATGGTCACCGGTTTGCCACATGATGTAGGCCTATGGACTGAACAAGAAACCACCAAAAATTTTAACCAGTCATCGTTCTCACAACACTGAGGACCAGTCATTCGAAATGACTTCTCCATACATTTTATGCATTGGTAAAAGCACTATGATGAAAAGTGTGATATGTTTTCAGGTATCTCCTATACTAATAGAGCCACATGCTCACCGGTTTGCCACATGATGTAGGCCTATGGACTGAACAAGAAACCACCAAAAATTTTAACCAGTCATCGTTCTCACAACACTGAGGACCAGTCATTCGAAATGACTTCTCCATGCATTTTATGCATTGGTAAAAGCACTACGATGAAAAGTGTGATATGTTTTCAGGTATCTCCTATACTAATAGAGCCACATGCTCACCGGTTTGCCACATGATGTAGGCCTATGGACTGAACAAGAAACCACCAAAAGTTTTAACCAGTCATCGTTGTCACAACACTGAGGACCAGTCATTCGAAATGACTTCTCCATGCATTTTATGCATTGGTAAAAGCACTATGATGAAAAGTGTGATATGTTTTCAGGTATCTCCTATACTAATATGAGCCACATGCTCACCGGTTTGCCACATGATGTAGGCCTATGGACTGAACAAGAAACCACCAAAAATTTTAACCAGTCATCGTTCTCACAACACTGAGGACCAGTCATTCGAAATGACGTCTCCATGCATTTTATGCATTAATAAAAGCACTATGATGAAAAGTGTGATATGTTTTCAGGTATCTCCTATACTAATAGAGCCACATGCTCACCGGTTTGCCACATGATGTAGGCCTATGGACTGAACACGAAACCACCAAAAATTTTAACCAGTCATCGTTCTCACAACACTGAGGACCAGTCATTCGAAATGACTTCTCCATGCATTTTATGCATTGGTAAAAGCACTATGATGGAAAGTGTGATATGTTTTCAGGTATCTCCTATACTAATAGAGCCACATGCTCACCGGTTTGCCACATGATGTAGGCCTATGGACTGAACAAGAAACCACCAAAAATTTTAACCAGTCATCGTTCTCACAACACTGAGGACCAGTCATTCGAAATGACTTCTCCATGCATTTTATGCATTGGTAAAAGCACTATGATGAAAAGTGTGATATGTTTTCAGGTGTCTCCTATACTAATAGAGCCACATGCTCACCGGTTTGCCACATGATGTAGGCCTATGGACTGAACAAGAAACCACCAAAAATTTTAACCAGTCATCGTTCTCACAACACTGAGGACCAGTCATTCGAAATGACTTCTCCATGCATTTTATGCATTGGTAAAAGCACTATGATGAAAAGTGTGATATGTTTTCAGGTATCTCCTATACTAATAGAGCCACATGCTCACCGGTTTGCCACATGATGTAGGCCTATGGACTGAACAAGAAACCACCAAAAATTTTAACCAGTCATCGTTTTCACAACACTGAGGACCAGTCATTCGAAATGACTTCTCCATGCATTTTATGCATTGGTAAAAGCACTATGATGAAAAGTGTGATATGTTTTCAGGTATCTCCTATACTAATAGAGCCACATGCTCACCGGTTTGCCACATGCTGTAGGCCTATGGACTGAACAAGAAACCACCAAAAATTTTAACCAGTCATCGTTCTCACAATACTGAGGACCAGTCATTCGAAATGACTTCTCCATGCATTTTATGCATTGGTAAAAGCACTATGATGAAAAGTGTGATATGTTTTCAGGTATCTCCTATACTAATAGAGCCACATGCTCACCGGTTTGCCACATGATGTAGGCCTATGGACTGAACAAGAAACCACCAAAAATTTTAACCAATCATCGTTCTCACAACACTGAGGACCAGTCATTCGAAATGACTTCTCCATGAATTTTATGCATTGGTAAAAGCACTATGATGAAAAGTGTGATATGTTTTCAGGTATCTCCTATACTAATAGAGCCACATGCTCACCGGTTTGCCACATGATGTAGGCCTATGGACTGAACAAGAAACCACCAAAAATTTTAACCAGTCATCGTTCTCACAACACTGAGGACCAGTCATTCGAAATGACTTCTCCATGCATTTTATGCATTGGTAAAAGCACTATGATGAAAAGTGTGATATGTTTTCAGGTATCTCCTATACTAATAGAGCCACATGCTCACCGGTTTGCCACATGATGTAGGCCTATGGACTGAACAAGAAACCACCAAAAATTTTAACCAGTCATCGTTCTCACAACACTGAGGACCAGTCATTCGAAATGACTTCTCCATGCATTTTATGCATTGGTAAATGCACTATGATGAAAAGTGTGATATGTTTTCAGGTATCTCCTATACTAATAGAGCCACATGCTCACCGGTTTGCCACATGATGTAGGCCTATGGACTGAACAAGAAACCACCAAAAATTTTAACCAGTCATCGTTCTCACAACACTGAGGACCAGTCATTCGAAATGACTTCTCCATGCATTTTATGCATTGGTAAAAGCACTATGATGAAAAGTGTGATATGTTTTCAGGTATCTCCTATACTAATATGAGCCACATGCTCACCGGTTTGCCACATGATGTAGGCCTATGGACTGAACAAGAAACCACCAAAAATTTTAACCAGTCATCGTTCTCACAACACTGAGGACCAGTCATTCGAAATGACTTCTCCATGCATTTTATGCATTAATAAAAGCACTATGATGAAAAGTGTGATATGTTTTCAGGTATCTCCTATACTAATAGAGCCACATGCTCACCGGTTTGCCACATGATGTAGGCCTATGGACTGAACACGAAACCACCAAAAATTTTAACCAGTCATCGTTCTCACAACACTGAGGACCAGTCATTCGAAATGACTTCTCCATGCATTTTATGCATTGGTAAAAGCACTATGATGAAAAGTGTGATATGTTTTCAGGTATCTCCTATACTAATAGAGCCACATGCTCACCGGTTTGCCACATGATGTAGGCCTATGGACTGAACAAGAAACCACCAAAAATTTTAACCAGTCATCGTTCTCACAACACTGAGGACCAGTCATTCGAAATGAGTTCTCCATGCATTTTATGCATTGGTAAAAGCACTATGATGAAAAGTGTGATATGTTTTCAGGTGTCTCCTATACTAATAGAGCCACATGCTCACCGGTTTGCCACATGATGTAGGCCTATGGACTGAACAAGAAACCACCAAAAATTTTAACCAGTCATCGTTCTCACAACACTGAGGACAAGTCATTCGAAATGACTTCTCCATGCATTTTATGCATTGGTAAAAGCACTATGATGAAAAGTGTGATATGTTTTCAGGTATCTCCTATACTAATAGAGCCACATGCTCACCGGTTTGCCACATGATGTAGGCCTATGGACTGAACAAGAAACCACCAAAAATTTTAACCAGTCATCGTTTTCACAACACTGAGGACCAGTCATTCGAAATGACTTCTCCATGCATTTTATGCATTGGTAAAAGCACTATGATGAAAAGTGTGATATGTTTTCAGGTATCTCCTATACTAATAGAGCCACATGCTCACCGGTTTGCCACATGCTGTAGGCCTATGGACTGAACAAGAAACCACCAAAAATTTTAACCAGTCATCGTTCTCACAACACTGAGGACCAGTCATTCGAAATGACTTCTCCATGCATTTTATGCATTGGTAAAAGCACTATGATGAAAAGTGTGATATGTTTTCAGGTATCTCCTATACTAATAGAGCCACATGCTCACCGGTTTGCCACATGATGTAGGCCTATGGACTGAACAAGAAACCACCAAAAATTTTAACCAGTCATCGTTCTCACAACACTGAGGACCAGTCATTCGAAATGACTTCTCCATGCATTTTATGCATTGGTAAATGCACTATGATGAAAAGTGTGATATGTTTTCAGGTATCTCCTATACTAATAGAGCCACATGCTCACCGGTTTGCCACATGATGTAGGCCTATGGACTGAACAAGAAACCACCAAAAATTTTAACCAGTCATCGTTCTCACAACACTGAGGACCAGTCATTCGAAATGACTTCTCCATTCATTTTATGCATTGGTAAAAGCACTATGATGAAAAGTGTGATATGTTTTCAGGTATCTCCTATACTAATAGAGCCACATGCTCACCGGTTTGCCACATGATGTAGGCCTATGGACTGAACAAGAAACCACCAAAAATTGTAACCAGTCATCGTTCTCACAACACTGAGGACCAGTCATTCGAAATGACTTCTCCATGCATTTTATGCATTGGTAAAAGCACTATGATAAAAAGTGTGATATGTTTTCAGGTATCTCCTATACTAATAGAGCCACATGCCCACCGGTTTGCCACATGATGTAGGCCTATGGACTGAACAAGAAACCACCAAAAATTTTAACCAGTCATCGTTCTCACAACACTGAGGACCAGTCATTCGAAATGACTTCTCCATGCATTTTATGCATTGGTAAAAGCACTATGATGAAAAGTGTGATATGTTTTCAGGTATCTCCTATACTAATAGAGCCACATGCTCACCGGTTTGCCACATGATGTAGGCCTATGGACTGAACAAGAAACCACCAAAAATTTTAACCAGTCATCGTTCTCACAACACTGAGGACCAGTCATTCGAAATGACTTCTCCATGCATTTTATGCATTGGTAAGAGCACTATGATGAAAAGTGTGATATGTTTTCAGGTATCTCCTATACTAATAGAGCCACATGCTCACCGGTTTGCCACATGATGTAGGCCTATGGACTGAACAAGAAACCACCAAAAATTTTAACCAGTCATCGTTCTCACAACACTGAGGACCAGTCATTCGAAATGACTTCTCCATGCATTTTATGCATTGGTAAAAGCACTATGATGAAAAGTGTGATATGTTTTCAGGTATCTCCTATACTAATAGAGCCACATGCTCACCGGTTTGCCACATGATGTAGGCCTATGGACTGAACAAGAAACCACCAAAAATTTTAACCAGTCATCGTTCTCACAACACTGAGGACCAGTCATTCGAAATGACTTCTCCATGCATTTTATGCATTGGTAAAAGCACTATGATGAAAAGTAACATAGTAACATAGTAACATAGTTAGTAAGGCCGAAAAAAGACATTTGTCCATCCAGTTCAGCCTATATTCCATCATAATAAATCCCCAGATCTACGTCCTTCTACAGAACCTAATAATTGTATGATACAATATTGTTCTGCTCCAGGAAGACATCCAGGCCTCTCTTGAACCCCTCGACTGAGTTCGCCATCACCACCTCCTCAGGCAAGCAATTCCAGATTCTCACTGCCCTAACTGTAAAGAATCCTCTTCTATGTTGGTGGAAAAACCTTCTCTCCTCCAGACGCAAAGAATGCCCCCTTGTGCCCGTCACCTTCCTTGGTATAAACAGATCCTCAGCGAGATATTTGTATTGTCCCCTTATATACTTATACATGGTTATTAGATCGCCCCTCAGTCGTCTTTTTTCTAGACTAAATAATCCTAATTTCGCTAATCTATCTGGGTATTGTAGTTCTCCCATCCCCTTTATTAATTTTGTTGCCCTCCTTTGTACTCTCTCTAGTTCCATTATATCCTTCCTGAGCACCGGTGCCCAAAACTGGACACAGTACTCCATGTGCGGTCTAACTAGGGATTTGTACAGAGGCAGTATAATGCTCTCATCATGTGTATCCAGACCTCTTTTAATGCACCCCATGATCCTGTTTGCCTTGGCAGCTGCTGCCTGGCACTGGCTGCTCCAGGTAAGTTTATCATTAACTAGGATCCCCAAGTCCTTCTCCCTGTCAGATTTACCCAGTGGTTTCCCGTTCAGTGTGTAATGGTGATATTGATTCCCTCTTCCCATGTGTATAACCTTACATTTATCATTGTTAAACCTCATCTGCCACCTTTCAGCCCAAGTTTCCAACTTATCCAGATCCATCTGTAGCAGAATACTATCTTCTCTTGTATTAACTGCTTTACATAGTTTTGTATCATCTGCAAATATCGATATTTTACTGTGTAAACCTTCTACCAGATCATTAATGAATATGTTGAAGAGAACAGGTCCCAATACTGACCCCTGCGGTACCCCACTGGTCACAGCGACCCAGTTAGAGACTATACCATTTATAACCACCCTCTGCTTTCTATCACTAAGCCAGTTACTAACCCATTTACACACATTTTCCCCCAGACCAAGCATTCTCATTTTGTGTACCAACCTCTTGTGCGGCACGGTATCAAACGCTTTGGAAAAATCGAGATATACCACGTCCAATGACTCACCGTGGTCCAGTCTATAGCTTACCTCTTCATAAAAACTGATTAGATTGGTTTGACAGGAGCGATTTCTCATAAACCCATGCTGATATGGAGTTAAACAGTTATTCTCATTGAGATAATCCAGAATAACATCCCTCAGAAACCCTTCAAATATTTTACCAACAATAGAGGTTAGACTTACTGGCCTATAATTTCCAGGTTCACTTTTAGAGCCCTTTTTGAATATTGGCACCACATTTGCTATGCGCCAGTCCTGCGGAACAGACCCTGTCGCTATAGAGTCCCTAAAAATAAGAAATAATGGTTTATCTATTACATTACTTAGTTCTCTTAGTACTCGTGGGTGTATGCCATCCGGACCCGGAGATTTATCTATTTTAATCTTATTTAGCCGGTTTCGCACCTCTTCTTGGGTTAGATTGGTGACCCTTAATATAGGGTTTTCATTGTTTCTTGGGATTTCACCTAGCATTTCATTTTCCACCGTGAATACCGTGGAGAAGAAGGTGTTTAATATGTTAGCTTTTTCCTCGTCATCTACAACCAAGTGTGATATGTTTTCAGGTATCTCCTATACTAATAGAGCCACATGCTCACCGGTTTGCCACATGATGTAGGCCTATGGACTGAACAAGAAACCACCAAAAATTTTAACCAGTCATCGTTCTCACAACACTGAGGACCAGTCATTCGAAATGACTTCTCCATGCATTTTATGCATTGGTAAAAGCACTATGATGAAAAGTGTGATATGTTTTCAGGTATCTCCTATACTAATAGAGCCACATGCTCACCGGTTTGCCACATGATGTAGGCCTATGGACTGAACAAGAAACCACCAAAAATTTTAACCAGTCATTGTTCTCACAACACTGAGGACCAGTCATTCGAAATGACTTCTCCATGCATTTTATGCATTAATATACGCACTATGATGAAAAGTGTGATATGTTTTCAGGTATCTCCTATACTAATAGAGCCACATGCTCACCGGTTTGCCACATGATGTAGGCCTATGGACTGAACAAGAAACCACCAAAAATTTTAACCAGTCATCGTTCTCACAACACTGAGGACCAGTCATTCGAAATGACTTCTCCATGCATTTTATGCATTGGTAAAAGCACTATGATCAAAAATGTGATATGTTTTCAGGTATCTCCTATACTAATAGAGCCACATGCTCACCGGTTTGCCACATGATGTAGGCCTATGGACTGAACAAGAAACCACCAAAAATTTTAACCAGTCATTGTTCTCACAACACTGAGGACCAGTCATTCGAAATGACTTCTCCATGCATTTTATGCATTAATAAAAGCACTATGATGAAAAGTGTGATATGTTTTCAGGTATCTCCTATACTAATAGAGCCACATGCTCACCGGTTTGCCACATGATGTAGGGCTATGGACTGAACACGAAACCACCAAAAATTTTAACCAGTCATCGTTCTCACAACACTGAGGACCAGTCATTCGAAATGACTTCTCCATGCATTTTATGCATTGGTAAAAGCACTATGATGAAAAGTGTGATATGTTTTCAGGTATCTCCTATACTAATAGAGCCACATGCTCACCGGTTTGCCACATGATGTAGGCCTATGGACTGAACAAGAAACCACCAAAAATTTTAACCAGTCATCGTTCTCACAACACTGAGGACCAGTCATTCGAAATGACTTCTCCATGCATTTTATGCATTGGTAAAAGCACTATGATGAAAAGTGTGATATGTTTTCAGGTATCTCCTATACTAATAGAGCCACATGCTCACCGGTTTGCCACATGATGTAGGCCTATGGACTGAACAAGAAACCACCAAAAATTTTAACCAGTCATCGTTCTCACAACACTGAGGACCAGTCATTCGAAATGACTTCTCCATGCATTTTATGCATTGGTAAAAGCACTATGATGAAAAGTGTGATATGTTTTCAGGTGTCTCCTATACTAATAGAGCCACATGCTCACCGGTTTGCCACATGATGTAGGCCTATGGACTGAACAAGAAACCACCAAAAATTTTAACCAGTCATCGTTTTCACAACACTGAGGACCAGTCATTCGAAATGACTTCTCCATGCATTTTATGCATTGGTAAAAGCACTATGATGAAAAGTGTGATATGTTTTCAGGTATCTCCTATACTAATAGAGCCACATGCTCACCGGTTTGCCACATGCTGTAGGCCTATGGACTGAACAAGAAACCACCAAAAATTTTAACCAGTCATCGTTCTCACAACACTGAGGACCAGTCATTCGAAATGACTTCTCCATGCATTTTATGCATTGGTAAAAGCACTATGATGAAAAGTGTGATATGTTTTCAGGTATCTCCTATACTAATAGAGCCACATGCTCACCGGTTTGCCACATGATGTAGGCCTATGGACTGAACAAGAAACCACCAAAAATTTAAACCAGTCATCGTTCTCACAACACTGAGGACCAGTCATTCGAAATGACTTCTCCATGCATTTTATGCATTGGTAAAAGCACTATGATGAAAAGTGTGATATGTTTTCAGGTACCTCCTATACTAATAGAGCCACATGCTCACCGGTTTGCCACATGATGTAGGCCTATGGACTGAACAAGAAACCACCAAAAATTTTAACCAGTCATCGTTCTCACAACACTGAGGACCAGTCATTCGAAATGACTTCTCCATGCATTTTATGCATTGGTAAAAGCACTATGATGAAAAGTGTGATATGTTTTCAGGTATCTCCTATACTAATAGAGCCACATGCTCACCGGTTTGCCACATGATGTAGGCCTATGGACTGAACAAGAAACCACCAAAAATTTTAACCAGTCATCGTTCTCACAACACTGAGGACCAGTCATTCGAAATGACTTCTCCATGCATTTTATGCATTGGTAAAAGCACTATGATGAAAAGTGTGATATGTTTTCAGGTATCTCCTATACTAATAGAGCCACATGCTCACCGGTTTGCCACATGATGTAGGCCAATGGACTGAACAAGAAACCACCAAAAATTTTAACCACTCATCGTTCTCACAACACTGAGGACCAGTCATTCGAAATGACTTCTCCATGCATTTTATGCATTGGTAAAAGCACTATGATGAAAAGTGTGATATGTTTTCAGGTATCTCCTATACTAATAGAGCCACATGCTCACCGGTTTGCCACATGCTGTAGGCCTATGGACTGAACAAGAAACCACCAAAAATTTTAACCAGTCATCGTTCTCACAACACTGAGGACCAGTCATTCGAAATGACTTCTCCATGCATTTTATGCATTGGTAAAAGCACTATGATGAAAAGTGTGATATGTTTTCAGGTATCTCCTATACTAATAGAGCCACATGCTCACCGGTTTGCACATGATGTAGGCCTATGGACTGAACAAGAAACCAACAAAAATTTTAACCAGTCATCATTCTCACAACACTGAGGACCAGTCATTCGAAATGACTTCTCCATGCATTTTATGCATTGGTAAAAGCACTATGATGAAAAGTGTGATATGTTTTCAGGTATCTCCTATACTAATAGAGCCACATGCTCACCGGTTTGCCACATGATGTAGGCCTATGGACTGAACAAGAAACCACCAAAAATTTTAACCAGTCATCATTCTCACAACACTGAGGACCAGTCATTCGAAATGACTTCTCCATGCATGTTGTGCATTGGTAAAAGCACTATGATGAAAAGTGTGATATGTTTTCAGGTATCTCCTATACTAATAGAGCCACATGCTCACCGGTTTGCCACATGATGTAGGCCTATGGACTGAACAAGAAACCACCAAAAATTTTAACCAGTCATCGTTCTCACAACACTGAGGTCCAGTCATTCGAAATGACTTCTCCATGCATTTTATGCATTGGTAAAAGCACTATGATGAAAAGTGTGATATGTTTTCAGGTATCTCCTATACTAATAGAGCCACATGCTCACCGGTTTGCCACATGCTGTAGGCCTATGGACTGAACAAGAAACCACCAAAAATTTTAACCAGTCATCGTTCTCACGACACTGAGGACCAGTCATTCGAAATGGCTTCTCCATGCATTTTATGCATTGGTAAAAGCACTATGATGAAAAGTGTGATATGTTTTCAGGTATCTCCTATACTAATAGAGCCACATGCTCACCGGTTTGCCACATGATGTAGGCCTATGGACTGAACAAGAAACCACCAAAAATTTTAACCAGTCATCGTTCTCACAACACTGAGGACCAGTCATTCGAAATGACTTCTCCATGCATTTCATGCATTGGTAAAAGCACTATGATGAAAAGTGTGATATGTTTTCAGGTATCTCCTATACTAATAGAGCCACATGCTCACCGGTTTGCCACATGATGTAGGCCTATGGACTGAACAAGAAACCACCAAAAATTTTAACCAGTCATCGTTCTCACAACACTGAGGACCAGTCATTCGAAATGACTTCTCCATGCATTTTATGCATTGGTAAAAGCACTATGATGAAAAGTGTGATATGTTTTCAGGTATCTCCTATACTAATAGAGCCACATGCTCACCGGTTTGCCACATGATGTAGGCCTATGGACTGAACAAGAAACCACCAAAAATTTTAACCAGTCATCGTTCTCACAACACTGAGGACCAGTCATTCGAAATGACTTCTCCATGCATTTTATGCATTGGTAAAAGCACTATGATGAAAAGTGTGATATGTTTTCAGGTATCTCCTATACTAATAGAGCCACATGCTCACCGGTTTGCCACATGATGTAGGCCAATGGACTGAACAAGAAACCACCAAAAATTTTAACCACTCATCGTTCTCACAACACTGAGGACCAGTCATTCGAAATGACTTCTCCATGCATTTTATGCATTGGTAAAAGCACTATGATGAAAAGTGTGATATGTTTTCAGGTATCTCCTATACTAATAGAGCCACATGCTCACCGGTTTGCCACATGCTGTAGGCCTATGGACTGAACAAGAAACCACCAAAAATTTTAACCAGTCATCGTTCTCACAACACTGAGGACCAGTCATTCGAAATGACTTCTCCATGCATTTTATGCATTGGTAAAAGCACTATGATGAAAAGTGTGATATGTTTTCAGGTATCTCCTATACTAATAGAGCCACATGCTCACCGGTTTGCACATGATGTAGGCCTATGGACTGAACAAGAAACCACCAAAAATTTTAACCAGTCATCATTCTCACAACACTGAGGACCAGTCATTCGAAATGACTTCTCCATGCATTTTATGCATTGGTAAAAGCACTATGATGAAAAGTGTGATATGTTTTCAGGTATCTCCTATACTAATAGAGCCACATGCTCACCGGTTTGCCACATGCTGTAGGCCTATGGACTGAACAAGAAACCACCAAAAATTTTAACCAGTCATCGTTCTCACAACACTGAGGACCAGTCATTCGAAATGACTTCTCCATGCATTTTATGCATTGGTAAAAGCACTATGATGAAAAGTGTGATATGTTTTCAGGTATCTCCTATACTAATAGAGCCACATGCTCACCGGTTTGCACATGATGTAGGCCTATGGACTGAACAAGAAACCAACAAAAATTTTAACCAGTCATCATTCTCACAACACTGAGGACCAGTCATTCGAAATGACTTCTCCATGCATTTTATGCATTGGTAAAAGCACTATGATGAAAAGTGTGATATGTTTTCAGGTATCTCCTATACTAATAGAGCCACATGCTCACCGGTTTGCCACATGATGTAGGCCTATGGACTGAACAAGAAACCACCAAAAATTTTAACCAGTCATCATTCTCACAACACTGAGGACCAGTCATTCGAAATGACTTCTCCATGCATGTTGTGCATTGGTAAAAGCACTATGATGAAAAGTGTGATATGTTTTCAGGTATCTCCTATACTAATAGAGCCACATGCTCACCGGTTTGCCACATGATGTAGGCCTATGGACTGAACAAGAAACCACCAAAAATTTTAACCAGTCATCGTTCTCACAACACTGAGGTCCAGTCATTCGAAATGACTTCTCCATGCATTTTATGCATTGGTAAAAGCACTATGATGAAAAGTGTGATATGTTTTCAGGTATCTCCTATACTAATAGAGCCACATGCTCACCGGTTTGCCACATGCTGTAGGCCTATGGACTGAACAAGAAACCACCAAAAATTTTAACCAGTCATCGTTCTCACGACACTGAGGACCAGTCATTCGAAATGGCTTCTCCATGCATTTTATGCATTGGTAAAAGCACTATGATGAAAAGTGTGATATGTTTTCAGGTATCTCCTATACTAATAGAGCCACATGCTCACCGGTTTGCCACATGATGTAGGCCTATGGACTGAACAAGAAACCACCAAAAATTTTAACCAGTCATCGTTCTCACAACACTGAGGACCAGTCATTCGAAATGACTTCTCCATGCATTTCATGCATTGGTAAAAGCACTATGATGAAAAGTGTGATATGTTTTCAGGTATCTCCTATACTAATAGAGCCACATGCTCACCGGTTTGCCACATGATGTAGGCCTATGGACTGAACAAGAAACCACCAAAAATTTTAACCAGTCATCGTTCTCACAACACTGAGGACCAGTCATTCGAAATGACTTCTCCATGCATTTTATGCATTGGTAAAAGCACTATGATGAAAAGTGTGATATGTTTTCAGGTATCTCCTATACTAATAGAGCCACATGCTCACCGGTTTGCCACATGATGTAGGCCTATGGACTGAACAAGAAACCACCAAAAATTTTAACCAGTCATCGTTCTCACAACACTGAGGACCAGTCATTCGAAATGACTTCTCCATGCATTTTATGCATTGGTAAAAGCACTATGATGAAAAGTGTGATATGTTTTCAGGTATCTCCTATACTAATAGAGCCACATGCTCACCGGTTTGCCACATGATGTAGGCCAATGGACTGAACAAGAAACCACCAAAAATTTTAACCAGTCATCGTTCTCACAACACTGAGGACCAGTCATTCGAAATGACTTCTCCATGCATTTTATGCATTGGTAAAAGCACTATGATGAAAAGTGTGATATGTTTTCAGGTATCTCCTATACTAATAGAGCCACATGCTCACCGGTTTGCCACATGCTGTAGGCCTATGGACTGAACAAGAAACCACCAAAAATTTTAACCAGTCATCGTTCTCACAACACTGAGGACCAGTCATTCGAAATGACTTCTCCATGCATTTTATGCATTGGTAAAAGCACTATGATGAAAAGTGTGATATGTTTTCAGGTATCTCCTATACTAATAGAGCCACATGCTCACCGGTTTGCACATGATGTAGGCCTATGGACTGAACAAGAAACCACCAAAAATTTTAACCAGTCATCATTCTCACAACACTGAGGACCAGTCATTCGAAATGACTTCTCCATGCATTTTATGCATTGGTAAAAGCACTATGATGAAAAGTGTGATATGTTTTCAGGTATCTCCTATACTAATAGAGCCACATGCTCACCGGTTTGCCACATGATGTAGGCCTATGGACTGAACAAGAAACCACCAAAAATTTTAACCAGTCATCATTCTCACAACACTGAGGACCAGTCATTCGAAATGACTTCTCCATGCATGTTATGCATTGGTAAAAGCACTATGATGAAAAGTGTGATATGTTTTCAGGTATCTCCTATACTAATAGAGCCACATGCTCACCGGTTTGCCACATGATGTAGGCCTATGGACTGAACAAGAAACCACCAAAAATTTTAACCAGTCATCGTTCTCACAACACTGAGGTCCAGTCATTCGAAATGACTTCTCCATGCATTTTATGCATTGGTAAAAGCACTATGATGAAAAGTGTGATATGTTTTCAGGTATCTCCTATACTAATAGAGCCACATGCTCACCGGTTTGCCACATGCTGTAGGCCTATGGACTGAACAAGAAACCACCAAAAATTTTAACCAGTCATCGTTCTCACGACACTGAGGACCAGTCATTCGAAATGGCTTCTCCATGCATTTTATGCATTGGTAAAAGCACTATGATGAAAAGTGTGATATGTTTTCAGGTATCTCCTATACTAATAGAGCCACATGCTCACCGGTTTGCCACATGATGTAGGCCTATGGACTGAACAAGAAACCACCAAAAATTTTAACCAGTCATCGTTCTCACAACACTGAGGACCAGTCATTCGAAATGACTTCTCCATGCATTTCATGCATTGGTAAAAGCACTATGATGAAAAGTGTGATATGTTTTCAGGTATCTCCTATACTAATAGAGCCACATGCTCACCGGTTTGCCACATGATGTAGGCCTATGGACTGAACAAGAAACCACCAAAAATTTTAACCAGTCATCGTTCTCACAACACTGAGGACCAGTCATTCGAAATGACTTCTCCATGCATTTTATGCATTGGTAAAAGCACTATGATGAAAAGTGTGATATGTTTTCAGGTATCTCCTATACTAATAGAGCCACATGCTCACCGGTTTGCCACATGATGTAGGCCTATGGACTGAACAAGAAACCACCAAAAATTTTAACCAGTCATCGTTCTCACAACACTGAGGACCAGTCATTCGAAATGACTTCTCCATGCATTTTATGCATTGGTAAAAGCACTATGATGAAAAGTGTGATATGTTTTCAGGTATCTCCTATACTAATAGAGCCACATGCTCACCGGTTTGCCACATGATGTAGGCCAATGGACTGAACAAGAAACCACCAAAAATTTTAACCACTCATCGTTCTCACAACACTGAGGACCAGTCATTCGAAATGACTTCTCCATGCATTTTATGCATTGGTAAAAGCACTATGATGAAATGTGTGATATGTTTTCAGGTATCTCCTATACTAATAGAGCCACATGCTCACCGGTTTGCCACATGCTGTAGGCCTATGGACTGAACAAGAAACCACCAAAAATTTTAACCAGTCATCGTTCTCACAACACTGAGGACCAGTCATTCGAAATGACTTCTCCATGCATTTTATGCATTGGTAAAAGCACTATGATGAAAAGTGTGATATGTTTTCAGGTATCTCCTATACTAATAGAGCCACATGCTCACCGGTTTGCACATGATGTAGGCCTATGGACTGAACAAGAAACCACCAAAAATTTTAACCAGTCATCATTCTCACAACACTGAGGACCAGTCATTCGAAATGACTTCTCCATGCATTTTATGCATTGGTAAAAGCACTATGATGAAAAGTGTGATATGTTTTCAGGTATCTCCTATACTAATAGAGCCACATGCTCACCGGTTTGCCACATGATGTAGGCCTATGGACTGAACAAGAAACCACCAAAAATTTTAACCAGTCATCATTCTCACAACACTGAGGACCAGTCATTCGAAATGACTTCTCCATGCATGTTATGCATTGGTAAAAGCACTATGATGAAAAGTGTGATATGTTTTCAGGTATCTCCTATACTAATAGAGCCACATGCTCACCGGTTTGCCACATGATGTAGGCCTATGGACTGAACAAGAAACCACCAAAAATTTTAACCAGTCATCGTTCTCACAACACTGAGGTCCAGTCATTCGAAATGACTTCTCCATGCATTTTATGCATTGGTAAAAGCACTATGATGAAAAGTGTGATATGTTTTCAGGTATCTCCTATACTAATAGAGCCACATGCTCACCGGTTTGCCACATGCTGTAGGCCTATGGACTGAACAAGAAACCACCAAAAATTTTAACCAGTCATCGTTCTCACGACACTGAGGACCAGTCATTCGAAATGGCTTCTCCATGCATTTTATGCATTGGTAAAAGCACTATGATGAAAAGTGTGATATGTTTTCAGGTATCTCCTATACTAATAGAGCCACATGCTCACCGGTTTGCCACATGATGTAGGCCTATGGACTGAACAAGAAACCACCAAAAATTTTAACCAGTCATCGTTCTCACAACACTGAGGACCAGTCATTCGAAATGACTTCTCCATGCATTTCATGCATTGGTAAAAGCACTATGATGAAAAGTGTGATATGTTTTCAGGTATCTCCTATACTAATAGAGCCACATGCTCACCGGTTTGCCACATGATGTAGGCCTATAGACTGAACAAGAAACCACCAAAAATTTTAACCAGTCATCGTTCTCACAACACTGAGGACCAGTCATTCGAAATGACTTCTCCATGCATTTTATGCATTGGTAAAAGCACTATGATGAAAAGTGTGATATGTTTTCAGGTATCTCCTATACTAATAGAGCCACATGCTCACCGGTTTGCCACATGATGTAGGCCTATGGACTGAACAAGAAACCACCAAAAATTTTAACCAGTCATCGTTCTCACAACACTGAGGACCAGTCATTCGAAATGACTTCTCCATGCATTTTATGCATTGGTAAAAGCACTATGATGAAAAGTGTGATATGTTTTCAGGTATCTCCTATACTAATAGAGCCACATGCTCACCGGTTTGCCACATGATGTAGGCCTATGGACTGAACAAGAAACCACCAAAAATTTTAACCAGTCATCGTTCTCACAACACTGAGGACCAGTCATTCGAAATGACTTCTCCATGCATTTTATGCATTGGTAAAAGCACTATGATGAAAAGTGTGATATGTTTTCAGGTATCTCCTATACTAATAGAGCCACATGCTCACCGGTTTGCCACATGATGTAGGCCTATGGACTGAACAAGAAACCACCAAAAATTTTAACCAGTCATCGTTCTCACAACACTGAGGACCAGTCATTCGAAATGACTTCTCCATGCATTTTATGCATTGGTAAAAGCACTATGATGAAAAGTGTGATATGTTTTCAGGTATCTCCTATACTAATAGAGCCACATGCTCACCGGTTTGCCACATGATGTAGGCCTATGGACTGAACAAGAAACCACCAAAAATTTTAACCAGTCATCGTTCTCACAACACTGAGGACCAGTCATTCGAAATGACTTCTCCATGCATTTTATGCATTGGTAAAAGCACTATGATGAAAAGTGTGATATGTTTTCAGGTATCTCCTATACTAATAGAGCCACATGCTCACCGGTTTGCCACATGATGAAGGCCTATGGACTGAACAAGAAACCACCAAAAATTTTAACCAGTCATCGTTCTCACAACACTGAGGACCAGTCATTCGAAATGACTTCTCCATGCATTTTATGCATTGGTAAAAGCACTATGATGAAAAGTGTGATATGTTTTCAGGTATCTCCTATACTAATAGAGCCACATGCTCACCGGTTTGCCACATGATGTAGGCCTATGGACTTGAACAAGAAACCACCAAAAATTTTAACCAGTCATCGTTCTCACAACACTGAGGACCAGTCATTCGAAATAACTTCTCCATGCATTTTATGCATTGGTAAAAGCACTATGATGAAAAGTGTGATATGTTTTCAGGTATCTCCTATACTAATAGAGCCACATGCTCACCGGTTTGCCACATGATGTAGACCTATGGACTGAACAAGAAACCACCAAAAATTTTAACCAGTCATCGTTCTCACAACACTGAGGACCAGTCATTCGAAATGACTTCTCCATGCATTTTATGCATTGGTAAAAGCACTATGATGAAAAGTGTGATATGTTTTCAGGTATCTCCTATACTAATAGAGCCACATGCTCACCGGTTTGCCACATGATGTAGGCCAATGGACTGAACAAGAAACCACCAAAAATTTTAACCACTCATCGTTCTCACAACACTGAGGACCAGTCATTCGAAATGACTTCTCCATGCATTTTATGCATTGGTAAAAGCACTATGATGAAAAGTGTGATATGTTTTCAGGTATCTCCTATGCTAATAGAGCCACATGCTCACCGGTTTGCCACATGCTGTAGGTCTATGGACTGAACAAGAAACCACCAAAAATTTTAACCAGTCATCGTTCTCACAACACTGAGGACCAGTCATTCGAAATGACTTCTCCATGCATTTTATGCATTGGTAAAAGCACTATGATGAAAAGTGTGATATGTTTTCAGGTATCTCCTATACTAATAGAGCCACATGCTCACCGGTTTGCACATGATGTAGGCCTATGGACTGAACAAGAAACCACCAAAAATTTTAACCAGTCATCATTCTCACAACACTGAGGACCAGTCATTCGAAATGACTTCTCCATGCATTTTATGCATTGGTAAAAGCACTATGATGAAAAGTGTGATATGTTTTCAGGTATCTCCTATACTAATAGAGCCACATGCTCACCGGTTTGCCACATGATGTAGGCCTATGGACTGAACAAGAAACCACCAAAAATTTTAACCAGTCATCATTCTCACAACACTGAGGACCAGTCATTCGAAATGACTTCTCCATGCATGTTATGCATTGGTAAAAGCACTATGATGAAAAGTGTGATATGTTTTCAGGTATCTCCTATACTAATAGAGCCACATGCTCACCGGTTTGCCACATGATGTAGGCCTATGGACTGAACAAGAAACCACCAAAAATTTTAACCAGTCATCGTTCTCACAACACTGAGGTCCAGTCATTCGAAATGACTTCTCCATGCATTTTATGCATTGGTAAAAGCACTATGATGAAAAGTGTGATATGTTTTCAGGTATCTCCTATACTAATAGAGCCACATGCTCACCGGTTTGCCACATGCTGTAGGCCTATGGACTGAACAAGAAACCACCAAAAATTTTAACCAGTCATCGTTCTCACGACACTGAGGACCAGTCATTCGAAATGGCTTCTCCATGCATTTTATGCATTGGTAAAAGCACTATGATGAAAAGTGTGATATGTTTTCAGGTATCTCCTATACTAATAGAGCCACATGCTCACCGGTTTGCCACATGATGTAGGCCTATGGACTGAACAAGAAACCACCAAAAATTTTAACCAGTCATCGTTCTCACAACACTGAGGACCAGTCATTCGAAATGACTTCTCCATGCATTTCATGCATTGGTAAAAGCACTATGATGAAAAGTGTGATATGTTTTCAGGTATCTCCTATACTAATAGAGCCACATGCTCACCGGTTTGCCACATGATGTAGGCCTATGGACTGAACAAGAAACCACCAAAAATTTTAACCAGTCATCGTTCTCACAACACTGAGGACCAGTCATTCGAAATGACTTCTCCATGCATTTTATGCATTGGTAAAAGCACTATGATGAAAAGTGTGATATGTTTTCAGGTATCTCCTATACTAATAGAGCCACATGCTCACCGGTTTGCCACATGATGTAGGCCTATGGACTGAACAAGAAACCACCAAAAATTTTTACCAGTCTTCGTTCTCACAACACTGAGGACCAGTCATTCGAAATGACTTCTCCATGCATGTTATGCATTGGTAAAAGCACTATGATGAAAAGTGTGATATGTTTTCAGGTATCTCCTATACTAATAGAGCAACATGGTCACCGGTTTGCCACATGATGTAGGCCTATGGACTGAACAAGAAACCACCAAAAATTTTAACCAGTCATCGTTCTCACAACACTGAGGACCAGTCATTCGAAATGACTTCTCCATACATTTTATGCATTGGTAAAAGCACTATGATGAAAAGTGTGATATGTTTTCAGGTATCTCCTATACTAATAGAGCCACATGCTCACCGGTTTGCCACATGATGTAGGCCTATGGACTGAACAAGAAACCACCAAAAGTTTTAACCAGTCATCGTTGTCACAACACTGAGGACCAGTCATTCGAAATGACTTCTCCATGCATTTTATGCATTGGTAAAAGCACTATGATGAAAAGTGTGATATGTTTTCAGGTATCTCCTATACTAATATGAGCCACATGCTCACCGGTTTGCCACATGATGTAGGCCTATGGACTGAACAAGAAACCACCAAAAATTTTAACCAGTCATCGTTCTCACAACACTGAGGACCAGTCATTCGAAATGACTTCTCCATGCATTTTATGCATTGGTAAAAGCACTATGATGAAAAGTGTGATATGTTTTCAGGTATCTCCTATACTAATAGAGCCACATGCTCACCGGTTTGCCACATGATGTAGGCCTATGGACTGAACAAGAAACCACCAAAAATTTTAACCAGTCATCGTTCTCACAACACTGAGGACCAGTCATTCGAAATGACTTCTCCATGCATTTTATGCATTGGTAAAAGCACTATGATGAAAAGTGTGATATGTTTTCAGGTATCTCCTATACTAATAGAGCCACATGCTCACCGGTTTGCCACATGATGTAGGCCTATGGACTGAACAAGAAACCACCAAAAATTTTAACCAGTCATTGTTCTCACAACACTGAGGACCAGTCATTCGAAATGACTTCTCCATGCATTTTATGCATTAATAAAAGCACTATGATGAAAAGTGTGATATGTTTTCAGGTATCTCCTATACTAATAGAGCCACATGCTCACCGGTTTGCCACATGATGTAGGCCTATGGACTGAACACGAAACCACCAAAAATTTTAACCAGTCATCGTTCTCACAACACTGAGGACCAGTCATTCGAAATGACTTCTCCATGCATTTTATGCATTGGTAAAAGCACTATGATGAAAAGTGTGATATGTTTTCAGGTATCTCCTATACTAATAGAGCCACATGCTCACCGGTTTGCCACATGATGTAGGCCTATGGACTGAACAAGAAACCACCAAAAATTTTAACCAGTCATCGTTCTCACAACACTGAGGACCAGTCATTCGAAATGACTTCTCCATGCATTTTATGCATTGGTAAAAGCACTATGATGAAAAGTGTGATATGTTTTCAGGTATCTCCTATACTAATAGAGCCACATGCTCACCGGTTTGCCACATGATGTAGGCCTATGGACTGAACAAGAAACCACCAAAAATTTTAACCAGTCATCATTCTCACAACACTGAGGACCAGTCATTCGAAATGACTTCTCCATGCATTTTATGCATTGGTAAAAGCACTATGATGAAAAGTGTGATATGTTTTCAGGTATCTCCTATACTAACAGAGCCACATGCTCACCGGTTTGCCACATGATGTAGGCCTATGGACTGAACAAGAAACCACCAAAAATTTTAACCAGTCATCGTTTTCACAACACTGAGGACCAGTCATTCGAAATGACTTCTCCATGCATTTTATGCATTGGTAAAAGCACTATGATGAAAAGTGTGATATGTTTTCAGGTATCTCCTATACTAATAGAGCCACATGCTCACCGGTTTGCCACATGCTGTAGGCCTATGGACTGAACAAGAAACCACCAAAAATTTTAACCAGTCATCGTTCTCACAACACTGAGGACCAGTCATTCGAAATGACTTCTCCATGCATTTTATGCATTGGTAAAAGCACTATGATGAAAAGTGTGATATGTTTTCAGGTATCTCCTATACTAATAGAGCCACATGCTCACCGGTTTGCCACATGATGTAGGCCTATGGACTGAACAAGAAACCACCAAAAATTTTAACCAGTCATCGTTCTCACAACACTGAGGACCAGTCATTCGAAATGACTTCTCCATGCATTTTATGCATTGGTAAAAGCACTATGATGAAAGTGTGATATGTTTTCAGGTATCTCCTATACTAATAGAGCCACATGCTCACCGGTTTGCCACATGATGTAGGCCTATGGACTGAACAAGAAACCACCAAAAATTTTAACCAGTCATCGTTCTCACAACACTGAGGACCAGTCATTCGAAATGACTTCTCCATGCATTTTATGCATTGGTAAAAGCACTATGATGAAAAGTGTGATATGTTTTCAGGTATCTCCTATACTAATAGAGCCACATGCTCACCGGTTTGCCACATGATGTAGGCCTATGGACTGAACAAGAAACCACCAAAAATTTTAACCAGTCATCGTTCTCACAACACTGAGGACCAGTCATTCGAAATGACTTCTCCATGCATTTTATGCATTGGTAAAAGCACTATGATGAAAAGTGTGATATGTTTTCAGGTATCTCCTATACTAATAGAGCCACATGCTCACCGGTTTGCCACATGATGTAGGCCTATGGACTGAACAAGAAACCACCAAAAATTTTAACCAGTCATCGTTCTCACAACACTGAGGACCAGTCATTCGAAATGACTTCTCCATGCATTTTATGCATTGGTAAAAGCATTATGATGAAAAGTGTGATATGTTTTCAGGTATCTCCTATACTAATAGAGCCACATGCTCACCGGTTTGCCACATGATGTAGGCCTATGGACTGAACAAGAAACCACCAAAAATTTTAACCAGTCATCGTTCTCACAACACTGAGGACCAGTCATTCGAAATGACTTCTCCATGCATTTTATGCATTGGTAAAAGCACTATGATGAAAAGTGTGATATGTTTTCAGGTATCTCCTATACTAATAGAGCCACATGCTCACCGGTTTGCCACATGATGTAGGCCTATGGACTGAACAAGAAACCACCAAAAATTTTAACCAGTCATCGTTCTCACAACACTGAGGACCAGTCATTCGAAATGACTTCTCCATGCATTTTATGCATTGGTAAAAGCACTATGATGAAAAGTGTGATATGTTTTCAGGTATCTCCTATACTAATAGAGCCACATGCTCACCGGTTTGCCACATGATGTAGGCCTATGGACTGAACAAGAAACCACCAAAAATTTTAACCAGTCATCGTTCTCACAACACTGAGGACCAGTCATTCGAAATGACTTCTCCATGCATTTTATGCATTGGCAAAAGCACTATGATGAAAAGTGTGATATGTTTTCAGGTATCTCCTATACTAATAGAGCCACATGCTCACCGGTTTGCCACATGATGTAGGCCTATGGACTGAACAAGAAACCACCAAAAATTTTAACCAGTCATCGTTCTCACAACACTGAGGACCAGTCATTCGAAATGACTTCTCCATGCATTTTATGCATTGGTAAAAGCACTATGATGAAAAGTGTGATATGTTTTCAGGTATCTCCTATACTAATAGAGCCACATGCTCACCGGTTTGCCACATGATGTAGGCCTATGGACTGAACAAGAAACCACCAAAAATTTTAACCAGTCATCGTTCTCACAACACTGAGGACCAGTCATTCGAAATGACTTCTCCATGCATTTTATGCATTGGTAAAAGCACTATGATGAAAAGTGTGATATGTTTTCAGGTATCTCCTATACTAATAGAGCCACATGCTCACCGGTTTGCCACATGATGTAGGCCAATGGACTGAACAAGAAACCACCAAAAATTTTAACCACTCATCGTTCTCACAACACTGAGGACCAGTCATTCGAAATGACTTCTCCATGCATTTTATGCATTGGTAAAAGCACTATGATGAAAAGTGTGATATGTTTTCAGGTATCTCCTATACTAATAGAGTCACATGCTCACCGGTTTGCCACATGATGTAGGCCTATGGACTGAACAAGAAACCACCAAAAATTTTAACCAGTCATCGTTCTCACAACACTGAGGACCAGTCATTCGAAATGACTTCTCCATGCATTTTATGCATTGGTAAAAGCACTATGATGAAAAGTGTGATATGTTTTCAGGTATCTCCTATACTAATAGAGCCACATGCTCACTGGTTTGCCACATGATGTAGGCCTATGGACTGAACAAGAAACCACCAAAAATTTTAACCAGTCATTGTTCTCACAACACTGAGGACCAGTCATTCGAAATGACTTCTCCATGCATTTTATGCATTAATAAAAGCACTATGATGAAAAGTGTGATATGTTTTCAGGTATCTCCTATACTAATAGAGCCACATGCTCACCGGTTTGCCACATGATGTAGGCCTATGGACTGAACACGAAACCACCAAAAATTTTAACCAGTCATCGTTCTCACAACACTGAGGACCAGTCATTCAAAATGACTTCTCCATGCATTTTATGCATTGGTAAAACCACTATGATGAAAAGTGTGATATGTTTTCAGGTATCTCCTATACTAATAGAGCCACATGCTCACCGGTTTGCCACATGATGTAGGCCTATGGACTGAACAAGAAACCACCAAAAATTTTAACCAGTCATCGTTCTCACAACACTGAGGACCAGTCATTTGAAATGACTTCTCCATGCATTTTATGCATTGGTAAAAGCACTATGATGAAAAGTGTGATATGTTTTCAGGTATCTCCTATACTAATAGAGCCACATGCTCACCGGTTTGCCACATGATGTAGGCCTATGGACTGAACAAGAAACCACCAAAAATTTTAACCAGTCATCGTTCTCACAACACTGAGGACCAGTCATTCGAAATGACTTCTCCATGCATTTTATGCATTGGTAAAAGCACTATGATGAAAAGTGTGATATGTTTTCAGGTATCTCCTATACTAATAGAGCCACATGCTCACCGGTTTGCCACATGATGTAGGCCTATGGACTGAACAAGAAACCACAAAAATTTTAACCAGTCATCGTTCTCACAACACTGAGGACCAGTCATTCGAAATGACTTCTCCATGCATTTTATGCATTGGTAAAAGCACTATGATGAAAAGTGTGATATGTTTTCAGGTATCTCCTATACTAATAGAGCCACATGCTCACCGGTTTGCCACATGATGTAGGCCTATGGACTGAACAAGAAACCACCAAAAATTTTAACCAGTCATCGTTCTCACAACACTGAGGACCAGTCATTCGAAATGACTTCTCCATGCATTTTATGCATTGGTAAAAGCACTATGATGAAAAGTGTGATATGTTTTCAGGTATCTCCTATACTAATAGAGCCACATGCTCACCGGTTTGCCACATGATGTAGGCCTATGGACTGAACAAGAAACCACCAAAAATTTTAACCAGTCATCGTTCTCACAACACTGAGGACCAGTCATTCGAAATGACTTCTCCATGCATTTTATGCATTGGCAAAAGCACTATGATGAAAAGTGTGATATGTTTTCAGGTATCTCCTATACTAATAGAGCCACATGCTCACCGGTTTGCCACATGATGTAGGCCTATGGACTGAACAAGAAACCACCAAAAATTTTAACCAGTCATCGTTCTCACAACACTGAGGACCAGTCATTCGAAATGACTTCTCCATGCATTTTATGCATTGGTAAAAGCACTATGATGAAAAGTGTGATATGTTTTCAGGTATCTCCTATACTAATAGAGCCACATGCTCACCGGTTTGCCACATGATGTAGGCCTATGGACTGAACAAGAAACCACCAAAAATTTTAACCAGTCATCGTTCTCACAACACTGAGGACCAGTCATTCGAAATGACTTCTCCATGCATTTTATGCATTGGTAAAAGCACTATGATGAAAAGTGTGATATGTTTTCAGGTATCTCCTATACTAATAGAGCCACATGCTCACCGGTTTGCCACATGATGTAGGCCTATGGACTGAACAAGAAACCACCAAAAATTTTAACCAGTCATCGTTCTCACAACACTGAGGACCAGTCATTCGAAATGACTTCTCCATGCATTTTATGCATTGGTAAAAGCACTATGATGAAAAGTGTGATATGTTTTCAGGTATCTCCTATACTAATAGAGCCACATGCTCACCGGTTTGCCACATGATGTAGGCCTATGGACTGAACAAGAAACCACCAAAAATTTTAACCAGTCATCGTTCTCACAACACTGAGGACCAGTCATTCGAAATGACTTCTCCATGCATTTTATGCATTGGCAAAAGCACTATGATGAAAAGTGTGATATGTTTTCAGGTATCTCCTATACTAATAGAGCCACATGCTCACCGGTTTGCCACATGATGTAGGCCTATGGACTGAACAAGAAACCACCAAAAATTTTAACCAGTCATCGTTCTCACAACACTGAGGACCAGTCATTCGAAATGACTTCTCCATGCATTTTATGCATTGGTAAAAGCACTATGATGAAAAGTGTGATATGTTTTCAGGTATCTCCTATACTAATAGAGCCACATGCTCACCGGTTTGCCACATGATGTAGGCCTATGGACTGAACAAGAAACCACCAAAAATTTTAACCAGTCATCGTTCTCACAACACTGAGGACCAGTCATTCGAAATGACTTCTCCATGCATTTTATGCATTGGTAAAAGCACTATGATGAAAAGTGTGATATGTTTTCAGGTATCTCCTATACTAATAGAGCCACATGCTCACCGGTTTGCCACATGATGTAGGCCAATGGACTGAACAAGAAACCACCAAAAATTTTAACCACTCATCGTTCTCACAACACTGAGGACCAGTCATTCGAAATGACTTCTCCATGCATTTTATGCATTGGTAAAAGCACTATGATGAAAAGTGTGATATGTTTTCAGGTATCTCCTATACTAATAGAGTCACATGCTCACCGGTTTGCCACATGATGTAGGCCTATGGACTGAACAAGAAACCACCAAAAATTTTAACCAGTCATCGTTCTCACAACACTGAGGACCAGTCATTCGAAATGACTTCTCCATGCATTTTATGCATTGGTAAAAGCACTATGATGAAAAGTGTGATATGTTTTCAGGTATCTCCTATACTAATAGAGCCACATGCTCACTGGTTTGCCACATGATGTAGGCCTATGGACTGAACAAGAAACCACCAAAAATTTTAACCAGTCATTGTTCTCACAACACTGAGGACCAGTCATTCGAAATGACTTCTCCATGCATTTTATGCATTAATAAAAGCACTATGATGAAAAGTGTGATATGTTTTCAGGTATCTCCTATACTAATAGAGCCACATGCTCACCGGTTTGCCACATGATGTAGGCCTATGGACTGAACACGAAACCACCAAAAATTTTAACCAGTCATCGTTCTCACAACACTGAGGACCAGTCATTCAAAATGACTTCTCCATGCATTTTATGCATTGGTAAAACCACTATGATGAAAAGTGTGATATGTTTTCAGGTATCTCCTATACTAATAGAGCCACATGCTCACCGGTTTGCCACATGATGTAGGCCTATGGACTGAACAAGAAACCACCAAAAATTTTAACCAGTCATCGTTCTCACAACACTGAGGACCAGTCATTTGAAATGACTTCTCCATGCATTTTATGCATTGGTAAAAGCACTATGATGAAAAGTGTGATATGTTTTCAGGTATCTCCTATACTAATAGAGCCACATGCTCACCGGTTTGCCACATGATGTAGGCCTATGGACTGAACAAGAAACCACCAAAAATTTTAACCAGTCATCGTTCTCACAACACTGAGGACCAGTCATTCGAAATGACTTCTCCATGCATTTTATGCATTGGTAAAAGCACTATGATGAAAAGTGTGATATGTTTTCAGGTATCTCCTATACTAATAGAGCCACATGCTCACCGGTTTGCCACATGATGTAGGCCTATGGACTGAACAAGAAACCACCAAAAATTTTAACCAGTCATCGTTCTCACAACACTGAGGACCAGTCATTCGAAATGACTTCTCCATGCATTTTATGCATTGGTAAAAGCACTATGATGAAAAGTGTGATATGTTTTCAGGTATCTCCTATACTAATAGAGCCACATGCTCACCGGTTTGCCACATGATGTAGGCCTATGGACTGAACAAGAAACCACCAAAAATTTTAACCAGTCATCGTTCTCACAACACTGAGGACCAGTCATTCGAAATGACTTCTCCATGCATTTTATGCATTGGTAAAAGCACTATGATGAAAAGTGTGATATGTTTTCAGGTATCTCCTATACTAATAGAGCCACATGCTCACCGGTTTGCCACATGATGTAGGCCTATGGACTGAACAAGAAACCACCAAAAATTTTAACCAGTCATCGTTCTCACAACACTGAGGACCAGTCATTCGAAATGACTTCTCCATGCATTTTATGCATTGGTAAAAGCACTATGATGAAAAGTGTGATATGTTTTCAGGTATCTCCTATACTAATAGAGCCACATGCTCACCGGTTTGCCACATGATGTAGGCCTATGGACTGAACAAGAAACCACCAAAAATTTTAACCAGTCATCGTTCTCACAACACTGAGGACCAGTCATTCGAAATGACTTCTCCATGCATTTTATGCATTGGTAAAAGCACTATGATGAAAAGTGTGATATGTTTTCAGGTATCTCCTATACTAATAGAGCCACATGCTCACCGGTTTGCCACATGATGTAGGCCTATGGACTGAACAAGAAACCACCAAAAATTTTAACCAGTCATCGTTCTCACAACACTGAGGACCAGTCATTCGAAATAACTTCTCCATGCATTGTATGCATTGGTAAAAGCACTATGATGAAAAGTGTGATATGTTTTCAGGTATCTCCTATACTAATAGAGCCACATGCTCACCGGTTTGCCACATGATGTAGGCCTATGGACTGAACAAGAAACCACCAAAAATTTTAACCAGTCATCGTTCTCACAACACTGAGGACCAGTCATTCGAAATGACTTCTCCATGCAATTTATGCATTGGTAAAAGCACTATGATGAAAAGTGTGATATGTTTTCAGGTATCTCCTATACTAATAGAGCCACATGCTCACCGGTTTGCACATGATGTAGGCCTATGGACTGAACAAGAAACCACCAAAAATTTTAACCAGTCATCATTCTCACAACACTGAGGACCAGTCATTCGAAATGACTTCTCCATGCATTTTATGCATTGGTAAAAGCACTATGATGAAAAGTGTGATATGTTTTCAGGTATCTCCCATACTAATAGAGCCACATGCTCACCGGTTTGCCACATGATGTAGGCCTATGGACTGAACAAGAAACCACCAAAAATTTTAACCAGTCATCATTCTCACAACACTGAGGACCAGTCATTCGAAATGACTCCTCCATGCATGTTATGCATTGGTAAAAGCACTATGATGAAAAGTGTGATATGTTTTCAGGTATCTCCTATACTAATAGAGCCACTTGCTCACCGGTTTGCCACATGATGTAGGCCTATGGACTGAACAAGAAACCACCAAAAATTTTAACCAGTCATCGTTCTCACAACACTGAGGACCAGTCATTCGAAATGACTTCTCCATGCATTTTATGCATTGGTAAAAGCACTATGATGAAAAGTGTGATATGTTTTCAGGTATCTCCTATACTAATAGAGCCACATGCTCACCGGTTTGCCACATGATGTAGGCCTATGGACTGAACAAGAAACCACCAAAAATTTTAACCAGTCATCATTCTCACAACACTGAGGACCAGTCATTCGAAATGACTTCTCCATGCATGTTATGCATTGGTAAAAGCACTATGATGAAAAGTGTGATATGTTTTCAGGTATCTCCTATACTAATAGAGCCACATGCTCACCGGTTTGCCACATGATGTAGGCCTATGGACTGAACAAGAAACCACCAAAAATTTTAACCAGTCATCGTTCTCACAACACTGAGGTCCAGTCATTCGAAATGACTTCTCCATGCATTTTATGCATTGGTAAAAGCACTATGATGAAAAGTGTGATATGTTTTCAGGTATCTCCTATACTAATAGAGCCACATGCTCACCGGTTTGCCACATGATGTAGGCCTATGGACTGAACAAGAAACCACCAAAAGTTTTAACCAGTCATCGTTGTCACAACACTGAGGACCAGTCATTCGAAATGACTTCTCCATGCATTTTATGCATTGGTAAAAGCACTATGATGAAAAGTGTGATATGTTTTCAGGTATCTCCTATACTAATATGAGCCACATGCTCACCGGTTTGCCACATGATGTAGGCCTATGGACTGAACAAGAAACCACCAAAAATTTTAACCAGTCATCGTTCTCACAACACTGAGGACCAGTCATTCGAAATGACTTCTCCATGCATTTTATGCATTAGTAAAAGCACTATGATGAAAAGTGTGATATGTTTTCAGGTATCTCCTATACTAATAGAGCCACATGCTCACCGGTTTGCCACATGATGTAGGCCTATGGACTGAACAAGAAACCACCAAAAATTTTAACCAGTCATCGTTCTCACAACACTGAGGACCAGTCATTCGAAATGACTTCTCCATGCATTTTATGCATTGGTAAAAGCACTATGATGAAAAGTGTGATATGTTTTCAGGTATCTCCTATACTAATAGAGCCACATGCTCACCGGTTTGCCACATGATGTAGGCCTATGGACTGAACAAGAAACCACCAAAAATTTTAACCAGTCATTGTTCTCACAACACTGAGGACCAGTCATTCGAAATGACTTCTCCATGCATTTTATGCATTAATAAAAGCACTATGATGAAAAGTGTGATATGTTTTCAGGTATCTCCTATACTAATAGAGCCACATGCTCACCGGTTTGCCACATGATGTAGGCCTATGGACTGAACACGAAACCACCAAAAATTTTAACCAGTCATCGTTCTCACAACACTGAGGACCAGTCATTCGAAATGACTTCTCCATGCATTTTATGCATTGGTAAAAGCACTATGATGAAAAGTGTGATATGTTTTCAGGTATCTCCTATACTAATAGAGCCACATGCTCACCGGTTTGCCACATGATGTAGGCCTATGGACTGAACAAGAAACCACCAAAAATTTTAACCAGTCATCGTTCTCACAACACTGAGGACCAGTCATTCGAAATGACTTCTCCATGCATTTTATGCATTGGTAAAAGCACTATGATGAAAAGTGTGATATGTTTTCAGGTATCTCCTATACTAATAGAGCCACATGCTCACCGGTTTGCCACATGATGTAGGCCTATGGACTGAACAAGAAACCACCAAAAATTTTAACCAGTCATCGTTCTCACAACACTGAGGACCAGTCATTCGAAATGACTTCTCCATGCATTTTATGCATTGGTAAAAGCACTATGATGAAAAGTGTGATATGTTTTCAGGTATCTCCTATACTAATAGAGCCACATGCTCACCGGTTTGCCACATGCTGTAGGCCTATGGACTGAACAAGAAACCACCAAAAATTTTAACCAGTCATCGTTCTCACAACACTGAGGACCAGTCATTCGAAATGACTTCTCCATGCATTTTATGCATTGGTAAAAGCACTATGATGAAAAGTGTGATATGTTTTCAGGTATCTCCTATACTAATAGAGCCACATGCTCACCGGTTTGCCACATGATGTAGGCCTATGGACTGAACAAGAAACCACCAAAAATTTTAACCGGTCATCGTTCTCACAACACTGAGGACCAGTCATTAAAAATGACTTCTCCATGCATTTTATGCATTGGTAAAAGCACTATGATGAAAAGTGTGATATGTTTTCAGGTATCTCCTATACTAATAGAGCCACATGCTCACCGGTTTGCCACATGATGTAGGCCTATGGACTGAACAAGAAACCACCAAAAATTTTAACCAGTCATCGTTCTCACAACACTGAGGACCAGTCATTCGAAATGACTTCTCCATGCATTTTATGCATTGGTAAAAGCATTATGATGAAAAGTGTGATATGTTTTCAGGTATCTCCTATACTAATAGAGCCACATGCTCACCGGTTTGCCACATGATGTAGGCCTATGGACTGAACAAGAAACCACAAAAAATTTTAACCAGTCATCGTTCTCACAACACTGAGGACCAGTCATTCGAAATGACTTCTCCATGCATTTTATGCATTGGTAAAAGCACTATGATGAAAAGTGTGATATGTTTTCAGGTATCTCCTATACTAATAGAGCCACATGCTCACCGGTTTGCCACATGATGTAGGCCTATGGACTGAACAAGAAACCACCAAAAATTTTAACCAGTCATCGTTCTCACAACACTGAGGACCAGTCATTCGAAATGACTTCTCCATGCATTTTATGCATTGGTAAAAGCACTATGATGAAAAGTGTGATATGTTTTCAGGTATCTCCTATACTAATAGAGCCACATGCTCACCGGTTTGCCACATGATGTAGGCCTATGGACTGAACAAGAAACCACCAAAAATTTTAACCAGTCATCGTTCTCACAACACTGAGGACCAGTCATTCGAAATGACTTCTCCATGCATTTTATGCATTGGTAAAAGCACTATGATGAAAAGTGTGATATGTTTTCAGGTATCTCCTATACTAATAGAGCCACATGCTCACCGGTTTGCCACATGATGTAGGCCTATGGACTGAACAAGAAACCACCAAAAATTTTAACCAGTCATCGTTCTCACAACACTGAGGACCAGTCATTCAAAATGACTTCTCCATGCATTTTATGCATTGGTAAAAGCACTATGATGAAAAGTGTGATATGTTTTCAGGTATCTCCTATACTAATAGAGCCACATGCTCACCGGTTTGCCACATGATGTAGGCCTATGGACTGAACAAGAAACCACCAAAAATTTTAACCAGTCATCGTTCTCACAACACTGAGGACCAGTCATTCGAAATGACTTCTCCATGCATTTTATGCATTGGTAAAAGCACTATGATGAAAAGTGTGATATGTTTTCAGGTATCTCCTATACTAATAGAGCCACATGCTCACCGGTTTGCCACATGATGTAGGCCTATGGACTGAACAAGAAACCACCAAAAATTTTAACCAGTCATCGTTCTCACAACACTGAGGACCAGTCATTCGAAATGACTTCTCCATGCATTTTATGCATTGGTAAAAGCACTATGATGAAAAGTGTGATATGTTTTCAGGTATCTCCTATACTAATAGAGCCACATGCTCACCGGTTTGCCACATGATGTAGGCCTATGGACTGAACAAGAAACCACCAAAAATTTTAACCAGTCATCGTTCTCACAACACTGAGGACCAGTCATTCAAAATGACTTCTCCATGCATTTTATGCATTGGTAAAAGCACTATGATGAAAAGTGTGATATGTTTTCAGGTATCTCCTATACTAATAGAGCCACATGCTCACCGGTTTGCCACATGATGTAGGCCTATGGACTGAACAAGAAACCACCAAAAATTTTAACCAGTCATCGTTCTCACAACACTGAGGGACCAGTCATTCGAAATGACTTCTCCATGCATTTTATGCATTGGTAAAAGCACTATGATGAAAAGTGTGATATGTTTTCAGGTATCTCCCTATACTAATAGAGCCACATGCTCACCGGTTTGCCACATGATGTAGGCCTATGGACTGAACAAGAAACCACCAAAAATTTTAACCAGTCATCGTTCTCACAACACTGAGGACCAGTCATTCGAAATGACTTCTCCATGCATTTTATGCATTGGTAAAAGCACTATGATGAAAAGTGTGATATGTTTTCAGGTATCTCCTATACTAATAGAGCCACATGCTCACCGGTTTGCCACATGATGTAGGCCTATGGACTGAACAAGAAACCACCAAAAATTTTAACCAGTCATCGTTCTCACAACACTGAGGACCAGTCATTCGAAATGACTTCTCCATGCATTTTATGCATTGGTAAAAGCATTATGATGAAAAGTGTGATATGTTTTCAGGTATCTCCTATACTAATAGAGCCACATGCTCACCGGTTTGCCACATGATGTAGGCCTATGGACTGAACAAGAAACCACCAAAAATTTTAACCAGTCATCGTTCTCACAACACTGAGGACCAGTCATTCGAAATGACTTCTCCATGCATTTTATGCATTGGTAAAAGCACTATGATGAAAAGTGTGATATGTTTTCAGGTATCTCCTATACTAATAGAGCCACATGCTCACCGGTTTGCCACATGATGTAGGCCTATGGACTGAACAAGAAACCACCAAAAATTTTAACCAGTCATCGTTCTCACAACATTGAGGACCAGTCATTCGAAATGACTTCTCCATGCATTTTATGCATTGGTAAAAGCACTATGATGAAAAGTGTGATATGTTTTCAGGTATCTCCTATACTAATAGAGCCACATGCTCACCGGTTTGCCACATGATGTAGGCCTATGGACTGAACAAGAAACCACCAAAAATTTTAACCAGTCATCGTTCTCACAACACTGAGGACCAGTCATTCGAAATGACTTCTCCATGCATTTTATGCATTGGTAAAAGCACTATGATGAAAAGTGTGATATGTTTTCAGGTATCTCCTATACTAATAGAGCCACATGCTCACCGGTTTGCCACATGATGTAGGCCTATGGACTGAACAAGAAACCACCAAAAATTTTAACCAGTCATCGTTCTCACAACACTGAGGACCAGTCATTCGAAATGACTTCTCCATGCATTTTATGCATTGGTAAAAGCACTATGATGAAAAGTGTGATATGTTTTCAGGTATCTCCTATACTAATAGAGCCACATGCTCACCGGTTTGCCACATGATGTAGGCCTATGGACTGAACAAGAAACCACCAAAAATTTTAACCAGTCATCGTTCTCACAACACTGAGGACCAGTCATTCGAAATGACTTCTCCATGCATTTTATGCATTGGTAAAAGCACTATGATGAAAAGTGTGATATGTTTTCAGGTATCTCCTATACTAATAGAGCCACATGCTCACCGGTTTGCCACATGATGTAGGCCAATGGACTGAACAAGAAACCACCAAAAATTTTAACCACTCATCGTTCTCACAACACTGAGGACCAGTCATTCGAAATGACTTCTCCATGCATTTTATGCATTGGTAAAAGCACTATGATGAAAAGTGTGATATGTTTTCAGGTATCTCCTATACTAATAGAGTCACATGCTCACCGGTTTGCCACATGATGTAGGCCTATGGACTGAACAAGAAACCACCAAAAATTTTAACCAGTCATCGTTCTCACAACACTGAGGACCAGTCATTCGAAATGACTTCTCCATGCATTTTATGCATTGGTAAAAGCACTATGATGAAAAGTGTGATATGTTTTCAGGTATCTCCTATACTAATAGAGCCACATGCTCACCGGTTTGCCACATGATGTAGGCCTATGGACTGAACAAGAAACCACCAAAAATTTTAACCAGTCATCGTTCTCACAACACTGAGGACCAGTCATTCGAAATGACTTCTCCATGCATTTTATGCATTGGTAAAAGCACTATGATGAAAAGTGTGATATGTTTTCAGGTATCTCCTATACTAATAGAGCCACATGCTCACCGGTTTGCCACATGATGTAGGCCTATGGACTGAACAAGAAACCACCAAAAATTTTAACCAGTCATCGTTCTCACAACACTGAGGACCAGTCATTCGAAATGACTTCTCCATGCATTTTATGCATTGGTAAAAGCACTATGATGAAAAGTGTGATATGTTTTCAGGTATCTCCTATACTAATAGAGCCACATGCTCACCGGTTTGCCACATGATGTAGGCCAATGGACTGAACAAGAAACCACCAAAAATTTTAACCACTCATCGTTCTCACAACACTGAGGACCAGTCATTCGAAATGACTTCTCCATGCATTTTATGCATTGGTAAAAGCACTATGATGAAAAGTGTGATATGTTTTCAGGTATCTCCTATACTAATAGAGTCACATGCTCACCGGTTTGCCACATGATGTAGGCCTATGGACTGAACAAGAAACCACCAAAAATTTTAACCAGTCATCGTTCTCACAACACTGAGGACCAGTCATTCGAAATGACTTCTCCATGCATTTTATGCATTGGTAAAAGCACTATGATGAAAAGTGTGATATGTTTTCAGGTATCTCCTATACTAATAGAGCCACATGCTCACCGGTTTGCCACATGATGTAGGCCTATGGACTGAACAAGAAACCACCAAAAATTTTAACCAGTCATTGTTCTCACAACACTGAGGACCAGTCATTCGAAATGACTTCTACATGCATTTTATGCATTAATAAAAGCACTATGATGAAAAGTGTGATATGTTTTCAGGTATCTCCTATACTAATAGAGCCACATGCTCACCGGTTTGCCACATGATGTAGGCCTATGGACTGAACACGAAACCACCAAAAATTTTAACCAGTCATCGTTCTCACAACACTGAGGACCAGTCATTCGAAATGACTTCTCCATGCATTTTATGCATTGGTAAAAGCACTATGATGAAAAGTGTGATATGTTTTCAGGTATCTCCTATACTAATAGAGCCACATGCTCACCGGTTTGCCACATGATGTAGGCCTATGGACTGAACAAGAAACCACCAAAAATTTTAACCAGTCATCGTTCTCACAACACTGAGGACCAGTCATTCGAAATGACTTCTCCATGCATTTTATGCATTGGTAAAAGCACTATGATGAAAAGTGTGATATGTTTTCAGGTATCTCCTATACTAATAGAGCCACATGCTCACCGGTTTGCCACATGATGTAGGCCTATGGACTGAACAAGAAACCACCAAAAATTTTAACCAGTCATCGTTCTCACAACACTGAGGACCAGTCATTCGAAATGACTTCTCCATGCATTTTATGCATTGGTAAAAGCACAATGATGAAAAGTGTGATATGTTTTCAGGTATCTCCTATACTAATAGAGCCACATGCTCACCGGTTTGCCACATGATGTAGGCCTATGGACTGAACAAGAAACCACCAAAAATTTTAACCAGTCATCGTTTTCACAACACTGAGGACCAGTCATTCGAAATGACTTCTCCATGCATTTTATGCATTGGTAAAAGCACTATGATGAAAAGTGTGATATGTTTTCAGGTATCTCCTATACTAATAGAGCCACATGCTCACCGGTTTGCCACATGCTGTAGGCCTATGGACTGAACAAGAAACCACCAAAAATTTTAACCAGTCATCGTTCTCACAACACTGAGGACCAGTCATTCGAAATGACTTCTCCATGCATTTTATGCATTGGTAAAAGCACTATGATGAAAAGTGTGATATGTTTTCAGGTATCTCCTATACTAATAGAGCCACATGCTCACCGGTTTGCCACATGATGTAGGCCTATGGACTGAACAAGAAACCACCAAAAATTTTAACCAGTCATCGTTCTCACAACACTGAGGACCAGTCATTCGAAATGACTTCTCCATGCATTTTATGCATTGGTAAAAGCACTATGATGAAAAGTGTGATATGTTTTCAGGTATCTCCTATACTAATAGAGCCACATGCTCACCGGTTTGCCACATGATGTAGGCCTATGGACTGAACAAGAAACCACCAAAAATTTTAACCAGTCATCGTTCTCACAACACTGAGGACCAGTCATTCGAAATGACTTCTCCATGCATTTTATGCATTGGTAAAAGCACTATGATGAAAAGTGTGATATGTTTTCAGGTATCTCCTATACTAATAGAGCCACATGCTCACCGGTTTGCCACATGATGTAGGCCTATGGACTGAACAAGAAACCACCAAAAATTTTAACCAGTCATCGTTCTCACAACACTGAGGACCAGTCATTCGAAATGACTTCTCCATGCATTTTATGCATTGGTAAAAGCACTATGATGAAAAGTGTGATATGTTTTCAGGTATCTCCTATACTAATAGAGCCACATGCTCACCGGTTTGCCACATGATGTAGGCCTATGGACTGAACAAGAAACCACCAAAAATTTTAACCGGTCATCGTTCTCACAACACTGAGGACCAGTCATTCAAAATGACTTCTCCATGCATTTTATGCATTGGTAAAAGCACTATGATGAAAAGTGTGATATGTTTTCAGGTATCTCCTATACTAATAGAGCCACATGCTCACCGGTTTGCCACATGATGTAGGCCTATGGACTGAACAAGAAACCACCAAAAATTTTAACCAGTCATCGTTCTCACAACACTGAGGACCAGTCATTCGAAATGACTTCTCCATGCATTTTATGCATTGGTAAAAGCATTATGATGAAAAGTGTGATATGTTTTCAGGTATCTCCTATACTAATAGAGCCACATGCTCACCGGTTTGCCACATGATGTAGGCCTATGGACTGAACAAGAAACCACAAAAAATTTTAACCAGTCATCGTTCTCACAACACTGAGGACCAGTCATTCGAAATGACTTCTCCATGCATTTTATGCATTGGTAAAAGCACTATGATGAAAAGTGTGATATGTTTTCAGGTATCTCCTATACTAATAGAGCCACATGCTCACCGGTTTGCCACATGATGTAGGCCTATGGACTGAACAAGAAACCACCAAAAATTTTAACCAGTCATCGTTCTCACAACACTGAGGACCAGTCATTCGAAATGACTTCTCCATGCATTTTATGCATTGGTAAAAGCACTATGATGAAAAGTGTGATATGTTTTCAGGTATCTCCTATACTAATAGAGCCACATGCTCACCGGTTTGCCACATGATGTAGGCCTATGGACTGAACAAGAAACCACCAAAAATTTTAACCAGTCATCGTTCTCACAACACTGAGGACCAGTCATTCGAAATGACTTCTCCATGCATTTTATGCATTGGTAAAAGCACTATGATGAAAAGTGTGATATGTTTTCAGGTATCTCCTATACTAATAGAGCCACATGCTCACCGGTTTGCCACATGATGTAGGCCTATGGACTGAACAAGAAACCACCAAAAATTTTAACCAGTCATCGTTCTCACAACACTGAGGACCAGTCATTCGAAATGACTTCTCCATGCATTTTATGCATTGGTAAAAGCACTATGATGAAAAGTGTGATATGTTTTCAGGTATCTCCTATACTAATAGAGCCACATGCTCACCGGTTTGCCACATGATGTAGGCCTATGGACTGAACAAGAAACCACCAAAAATTTTAACCAGTCATCGTTCTCACAACACTGAGGACCAGTCATTCGAAATGACTTCTCCATGCATTTTATGCATTGGTAAAAGCACTATGATGAAAAGTGTGATATGTTTTCAGGTATCTCCTATACTAATAGAGCCACATGCTCACCGGTTTGCCACATGATGTAGGCCTATGGACTGAACAAGAAACCACCAAAAATTTTAACCAGTCATCGTTCTCACAACACTGAGGACCAGTCATTCGAAATGACTTCTCCATGCATTTTATGCATTGGTAAAAGCACTATGATGAAAAGTGTGATATGTTTTCAGGTATCTCCTATACTAATAGAGCCACATGCTCACCGGTTTGCCACATGATGTAGGCCTATGGACTGAACAAGAAACCACCAAAAATTTTAACCAGTCATCGTTCTCACAACACTGAGGACCAGTCATTCAAAATGACTTCTCCATGCATTTTATGCATTGGTAAAAGCACTATGATGAAAAGTGTGATATGTTTTCAGGTATCTCCTATACTAATAGAGCCACATGCTCACCGGTTTGCCACATGATGTAGGCCTATGGACTGAACAAGAAACCACCAAAAATTTTAACCAGTCATCGTTCTCACAACACTGAGGACCAGTCATTCGAAATGACTTCTCCATGCATTTTATGCATTGGTAAAAGCACTATGATGAAAAGTGTGATATGTTTTCAGGTATCTCCTATACTAATAGAGCCACATGCTCACCGGTTTGCCACATGATGTAGGCCTATGGACTGAACAAGAAACCACCAAAAATTTTAACCAGTCATCGTTCTCACAACACTGAGGACCAGTCATTCGAAATGACTTCTCCATGCATTTTATGCATTGGTAAAAGCACTATGATGAAAAGTGTGATATGTTTTCAGGTATCTCCTATACTAATAGAGCCACATGCTCACCGGTTTGCCACATGATGTAGGCCTATGGACTGAACAAGAAACCACCAAAAATTTTAACCAGTCATCGTTCTCACAACACTGAGGACCAGTCATTCGAAATGACTTCTCCATGCATTTTATGCATTGGTAAAAGCATTATGATGAAAAGTGTGATATGTTTTCAGGTATCTCCTATACTAATAGAGCCACATGCTCACCGGTTTGCCACATGATGTAGGCCTATGGACTGAACAAGAAACCACCAAAAATTTTAACCAGTCATCGTTCTCACAACACTGAGGACCAGTCATTCGAAATGACTTCTCCATGCATTTTATGCATTGGTAAAAGCACTATGATGAAAAGTGTGATATGTTTTCAGGTATCTCCTATACTAATAGAGCCACATGCTCACCGGTTTGCCACATGATGTAGGCCTATGGACTGAACAAGAAACCACCAAAAATTTTAACCAGTCATCGTTCTCACAACATTGAGGACCAGTCATTCGAAATGACTTCTCCATGCATTTTATGCATTGGTAAAAGCACTATGATGAAAAGTGTGATATGTTTTCAGGTATCTCCTATACTAATAGAGCCACATGCTCACCGGTTTGCCACATGATGTAGGCCTATGGACTGAACAAGAAACCACCAAAAATTTTAACCAGTCATCGTTCTCACAACACTGAGGACCAGTCATTCGAAATGACTTCTCCATGCATTTTATGCATTGGTAAAAGCACTATGATGAAAAGTGTGATATGTTTTCAGGTATCTCCTATACTAATAGAGCCACATGCTCACCGGTTTGCCACATGATGTAGGCCTATGGACTGAACAAGAAACCACCAAAAATTTTAACCAGTCATCGTTCTCACAACACTGAGGACCAGTCATTCGAAATGACTTCTCCATGCATTTTATGCATTGGTAAAAGCACTATGATGAAAAGTGTGATATGTTTTCAGGTATCTCCTATACTAATAGAGCCACATGCTCACCGGTTTGGCACATGATGTAGGCCTATGGACTGAACAAGAAACCACCAAAAATTTTAACCAGTCATCGTTCTCACAACACTGAGGACCAGTCATTCGAAATGACTTCTCCATGCATTTTATGCATTGGTAAAAGCACTATGATGAAAAGTGTGATATGTTTTCAGGTATCTCCTATACTAATAGAGCCACATGCTCACCGGTTTGCCACATGATGTAGGCCAATGGACTGAACAAGAAACCACCAAAAATTTTAACCACTCATCGTTCTCACAACACTGAGGACCAGTCATTCGAAATGACTTCTCCATGCATTTTATGCATTGGTAAAAGCACTATGATGAAAAGTGTGATATGTTTTCAGGTATCTCCTATACTAATAGAGTCACATGCTCACCGGTTTGCCACATGATGTAGGCCTATGGACTGAACAAGAAACCACCAAAAATTTTAACCAGTCATCGTTCTCACAACACTGAGGACCAGTCATTCGAAATGACTTCTCCATGCATTTTATGCATTGGTAAAAGCACTATGATGAAAAGTGTGATATGTTTTCAGGTATCTCCTATACTAATAGAGCCACATGCTCACCGGTTTGCCACATGATGTAGGCCTATGGACTGAACAAGAAACCACCAAAAATTTTAACCAGTCATCGTTCTCACAACACTGAGGACCAGTCATTCGAAATGACTTCTCCATGCATTTTATGCATTGGTAAAAGCACTATGATGAAAAGTGTGATATGTTTTCAGGTATCTCCTATACTAATAGAGCCACATGCTCACCGGTTTGCCACATGATGTAGGCCTATGGACTGAACAAGAAACCACCAAAAATTTTAACCAGTCATCGTTCTCACAACACTGAGGACCAGTCATTCGAAATGACTTCTCCATGCATTTTATGCATTGGTAAAAGCACTATGATGAAAAGTGTGATATGTTTTCAGGTATCTCCTATACTAATAGAGCCACATGCTCACCGGTTTGCCACATGATGTAGGCCAATGGACTGAACAAGAAACCACCAAAAATTTTAACCACTCATCGTTCTCACAACACTGAGGACCAGTCATTCGAAATGACTTCTCCATGCATTTTATGCATTGGTAAAAGCACTATGATGAAAAGTGTGATATGTTTTCAGGTATCTCCTATACTAATAGAGTCGCATGCTCACCGGTTTGCCACATGATGTAGGCCTATGGACTGAACAAGAAACCACCAAAAATTTTAACCAGTCATCGTTCTCACAACACTGAGGACCAGTCATTCGAAATGACTTCTCCATGCATTTTATGCATTGGTAAAAGCACTATGATGAAAAGTGTGATATGTTTTCAGGTATCTCCTATACTAATAGAGCCACATGCTCACCGGTTTGCCACATGATGTAGGCCTATGGACTGAACAAGAAACCACCAAAAATTTTAACCAGTCATTGTTCTCACAACACTGAGGACCAGTCATTCGAAATGACTTCTACATGCATTTTATGCATTAATAAAAGCACTATGATGAAAAGTGTGATATGTTTTCATGTATCTCCTATACTAATAGAGCCACATGCTCACCGGTTTGCCACATGATGTAGGCCTATGGACTGAACACGAAACCACCAAAAATTTTAACCAGTCATCGTTCTCACAACACTGAGGACCAGTCATTCGAAATGACTTCTCCATGCATTTTATGCATTGGTAAAAGCACTATGATGAAAAGTGTGATATGTTTTCAGGTATCTCCTATACTAATAGAGCCACATGCTCACCGGTTTGCCACATGATGTAGGCCTATGGACTGAACAAGAAACCACCAAAAATTTTAACCAGTCATCGTTCTCACAACACTGAGGACCAGTCATTCGAAATGACTTCTCCATGCATTTTATGCATTGGTAAAAGCACTATGATGAAAAGTGTGATATGTTTTCAGGTATCTCCTATACTAATAGAGCCACATGCTCACCGGTTTGCCACATGATGTAGGCCTATGGACTGAACAAGAAACCACCAAAAATTTTAACCAGTCATCGTTCTCACAACACTGAGGACCAGTCATTCGAAATGACTTCTCCATGCATTTTATGCATTGGTAAAAGCACAATGATGAAAAGTGTGATATGTTTTCAGGTATCTCCTATACTAATAGAGCCACATGCTCACCGGTTTGCCACATGATGTAGGCCTATGGACTGAACAAGAAACCACCAAAAATTTTAACCAGTCATCGTTTTCACAACACTGAGGACCAGTCATTCGAAATGACTTCTCCATGCATTTTATGCATTGGTAAAAGCACTATGATGAAAAGTGTGATATGTTTTCAGGTATCTCCTATACTAATAGAGCCACATGCTCACCGGTTTGCCACATGCTGTAGGCCTATGGACTGAACAAGAAACCACCAAAAATTTTAACCAGTCATCGTTCTCACAACACTGAGGACCAGTCATTCGAAATGACTTCTCCATGCATTTTATGCATTGGTAAAAGCACTATGATGAAAAGTGTGATATGTTTTCAGGTATCTCCTATACTAATAGAGCCACATGCTCACCGGTTTGCCACATGATGTAGGCCTATGGACTGAACAAGAAACCACCAAAAATTTTAACCAGTCATCGTTCTCACAACACTGAGGACCAGTCATTCGAAATGACTTCTCCATGCATTTTATGCATTGGTAAAAGCACTATGATGAAAAGTGTGATATGTTTTCAGGTATCTCCTATACTAATAGAGCCACATGCTCACCGGTTTGCCACATGATGTAGGCCTATGGACTGAACAAGAAACCACCAAAAATTTTAACCAGTCATCGTTCTCACAACACTGAGGACCAGTCATTCGAAATGACTTCTCCATGCATTTTATGCATTGGTAAAAGCACTATGATGAAAAGTGTGATATGTTTTCAGGTATCTCCTATACTAATAGAGCCACATGCTCACCGGTTTGCCACATGATGTAGGCCTATGGACTGAACAAGAAACCACCAAAAATTTTAACCAGTCATCGTTCTCACAACACTGAGGACCAGTCATTCGAAATGACTTCTCCATGCATTTTATGCATTGGTAAAAGCACTATGATGAAAAGTGTGATATGTTTTCAGGTATCTCCTATACTAATAGAGCCACATGCTCACCGGTTTGCCACATGATGTAGGCCTATGGACTGAACAAGAAACCACCAAAAATTTTAACCAGTCATCGTTCTCACAACACTGAGGACCAGTCATTCGAAATGACTTCTCCATGCATTTTATGCATTGGTAAAAGCACTATGATGAAAAGTGTGATATGTTTTCAGGTATCTCCTATACTAATAGAGCCACATGCTCACCGGTTTGCCACATGATGTAGGCCTATGGACTGAACAAGAAACCACCAAAAATTTTAACCAGTCATTGTTCTCACAACACTGAGGACCAGTCATTCGAAATGACTTCTCCATGCATTTTATGCATTGGTAAAAGCACTATGATGAAAAGTGTGATATGTTTTCAGGTATCTCCTATACTAATAGAGCCACATGCTCACCGGTTTGCCACATGATGTAGGCCTATGGACTGAACACGAAACCACCAAAAATTTTAACCAGTCATCGTTCTCACAACACTGAGGACCAGTCATTCGAAATGACTTCTCCATGCATTTTATGCATTGGTAAAAGCACTATGATGAAAAGTGTGATATGTTTTCAGGTATCTCCTATACTAATAGAGCCACATGCTCACCGGTTTGCCACATGATGTAGGCCTATGGACTGAACAAGAAACCACCAAAAATTTTAACCAGTCATTGTTCTCACAACACTGAGGACCAGTCATTCGAAATGACTTCTCCATGCATTTTATGCATTGGTAAAAGCACTATGATGAAAAGTGTGATATGTTTTCAGGTATCTCCTATACTAATAGAGCCACATGCTCACCGGTTTGCCACATGATGTAGGCCTATGGACTGAACAAGAAACCACCAAAAAATTTAACCAGCCATCGTTCTCACAACACTGAGGACCAGTCATTCGAAATGACTTCTCCATGCATTTTATGCATTGGTAAAAGCACTATGATGAAAAGTGTGATATGTTTTCAGGTATCTCCTATACTAATAGAGCCACATGCTCACCGGTTTGCCACATGATGTAGGCCTATGGACTGAACAAGAAACCACCAAAAATTTTAACCAGTCATCGTTCTCACAACACTGAGGACCAGTCATTCGAAATGACTTCTCCATGCATTTTATGCATTGGTAAAAGCACTATGATGAAAAGTGTGATATGTTTTCAGGTATCTCCTATACTAATAGAGCCACATGCTCACCGGTTTGCCATATGATGTAGGCCTTTGGACTGAACCAGAAACCACCAAAAATTTTAACCAGTCATCGTTCTCACAACACTGAGGACCAGTCATTCGAAATGACTTCTCCATGCATTTTATGCATTGGTAAAAGCACTATGATGAAAAGTGTGATATATTTTCAGGTATCTCCTATACTAATAGAGCCACATGCTCACCGGTTTGCCACATGATGTAGGCCTATGGACTGAACAAGAAACCATCAAAAATTTTAACCAGTCATCGTTCTCACAACACTGAGAACCAGTCATTCGAAATGACTTCTCCATGCATTTTATGCATTGGTAAAAGCACTATGATGAAAAGTGTGATATGTTTTCAGGTATCTCCTATACTAATAGAGCCACATGCTCACCGGTTTGCCACATGATATAGGCCTATGGACTGAACAAGAAACCACCAAAAATTTTAACCAGTCATCGTTCTCACAACACTGAGGACCAGTCATTCGAAATGACTTCTCCATGCATTTTATGCATTGGTAAAAGCACTATGATGAAAAGTGTGATATGTTTTCAGGTATCTCCTATACTAATAGAGCCACATGCTCACCGGTTTGCCACATGATGTAGGCCTATGGACTGAACAAGAAACCACCAAAAATTTTAACCAGTCATCGTTCTCACAACACTGAGGACCAGTCATTCGAAATGACTTCTCCATGCATTTTATGCATTGGTAAAAGCACTATGATGAAAAGTGTGATATGTTTTCAGGTATCTCCTATACTAATAGAGCCACATGCTCACCGGTTTGCCACATGATGTAGGCCTATGGACTGAACAAGAAACCACCAATAATTTTAACCAGTCATCGTTCTCATAACACTGAGGACCAGTCATTCGAAATGACTTCTCCATGCATTTTATGCATTGGTAATAGCACTATGATGAAAAGTGTGATATGTTTTCAGGTATCTCCTATACTAATAGAGCCACATGCTCACCGGTTTGCCACATGATGTAGGCCTATGGACTGAACAAGAAACCACCAAAAATTTTAACCAGTCATCGTTCTCACAACACTGAGGACCAGTCATTCGAAATGACTTCTCCATGCATTTTATGCATTGGTAAAAGCACTATGATGAAAAGTGTGATATGTTTTCAGGTATCTCCTATACTAATAGAGCCACATGCTCACCGGTTTGCCACATGCTGTAGGCCTATGGACTGAACAAGAAACCACCAAAAATTTTAACCAGTCATCGTTCTCACAACACTGAGGACCAGTCATTCGAAATGACTTCTCCATGCATTTTATGCATTGGTAAAAGCACTATGATGAAAAGTGTGATATGTTTTCAGGTATCTCCTATACTAATAGAGCCACATGCTCACCGGTTTGCCACATGATGTAGGCCTATGGACTGAACAAGAAACCACCAAAAATTTTAACCAGTCATCGTTCTCACAACACTGAGGACCAGTCATTCGAAATGACTTCTCCATGCATTTTATGCATTGGTAAAAGCACTATGATGAAAAGTGTGATATGTTTTCAGATATCTCCTATACTAATAGAGCCACATGCTCACCGGTTTGCCACATGATGTAGGCCTATGGACTGAACAAGAAACCACCAAAAATTGTAACCAGTCATCGTTCTCACAACACTGAGAACCAATCATTCAAAATGACTTCTCCATGCATTTTATGCATTGGTAAAAGCACTATGATGAAAAGTGTGATATGTTTTCAGGTATCTCCTATACTAAAAGAGCCACATGCTCACCGGTTTGCCACATGATGTAGGCCTATGGACTGAACAAGAAACCACCAAAAATTTTAACCAGTCATCGTTCTCACAACACTGAGGACCAGTCATTCGAAATGACTTCTCCATGCATTTTATGCATTGGTAAAAGCACTATGATGAAAAGTGTGATATGTTTTCAGGTATCTCCTATACTAATAGAGCCACATGCTCACCGGTTTGCCACATGATGTAGGCCAATGGACTGAACAAGAAACCACCAAAAATTTTAACCAGTCATTGTTCTCACAACACTGAGGACCAGTCATTCGAAATGACTTCTACATGCATTTTATGCATTGGTAAAAGCACTATGATGAAAAGTGTGATATGTTTTCAGGTATCTCCTATACTAATAGAGCCACATGCTCACCGGTTTGCCACATGATGTAGGCCTATGGACTGAACAAGAAACCACCAAAAATTTTAACCAGCCATCGTTCTCACAACACTGAGGACCAGTCATTCGAAATGACTTCTCCATGCATTTTATGCATTGGTAAAAGCACTATGATGAAAAGTGTGATATGTTTTCAGGTATCTCCTATACTAATAGAGCCACATGCTCACCGGTTTGCCACAAGATGTAGGCCTATGGACTGAACAAGAAACCACCAAAACTTTTAACCAGTCATCGTTCTCACAACACTGAGGACCAGTCATTCGAAATGACTTCTCCATGCATTTTATGCATTGGTAAAAGCACTATGATGAAAAGTGTGATATGTTTTCAGGTATCTCCTATACTAATAGAGCCACATGCTCACCGGTTTGCCACATGATGTAGGCCTATGGACTGAACAAGAAACCACCAAAAATTTTAACCAGTCATCGTTCTCACAACACTGAGGACCAGTCATTCGAAATGACTTCTCCATGCATTTTATGCATTGGTAAAAGCACTATGATGAAAAGTGTGATATGTTTTCAGGTATCTCCTATACTAATAGAGCCACATGCTCACCGGTTTGCCACATGATGTAGGCCTATGGACTGAACACGAAACCACCAAAAATTTTAACCAGTCATCGTTCTCACAACACTGAGGACCAGTCATTCGAAATGACTTATCCATGCATTTTATGCATTGGTAAAAGCACTATGATGAAAAGTGTGATATGTTTTCAGGTATCTCCTATACTAATAGAGCCACATGCTCACCGGTTTGCCACATGATGTAGGCCTATGGACTGAACAAGAAACCACCAAAAATTTTAACCAGTCATCGTTCTCACAACACTGAGGACCAGTCATTCGAAATGACTTCTCCATGCATTTTATGCATTGGTAAAAGCACTATGATGAAAAGTGTGATATGTTTTCAGGTATCTCCTATACTAATAGAGCCACATGCTCACCGGTTTGCCACATGATGTAGGCCTATGGACTGAACAAGAAACCACCCAAAAATTTAACCAGTCATCGTTCTCACAACACTGAGGACCAGTCATTCGAAATGACTTCTCCATGCATTTTATGCATTGGTAAAAGCACTATGATGAAAAGTGTGATATGTTTTCAGGTATCTCCTATACTAATAGAGCCACATGCTCACCGGTTTGCCACATGATGTAGGCCTATGGACTGAACAAGAAACCACCAAAAATTTTAACCAGTCATCGTTCTCACAACACTGAGGACCTGTCATTCGAAATGACTTCTCCATGCATTTTATGCATTGGTAAAAGCACTATGATGAAAAGTGTGATATGTTTTCAGGTATCTCCTATACTAATAGAGTCACATGCTCACCGGTTTGCCACATGATGTAGGCCTATGGACTGAACAAGAAACCACCAAAAATTTTAACCAGTCATTGTTCTCACAACACTGAGGACCAGTCATTCGAAATGACTTCTCCATGCATTTTATGCATTGGTAAAAGCACTATGATGAAAAGTGTGATATGTTTTCAGGTATCTCCTATACTAATAGAGCCACATGCTCACCGGTTTGCCACATGATGTAGGCCTATGGACTGAACAAGAAACCACCAAAAATTTTAACCAGCCATCGTTCTCACAACACTGAGGACCAGTCATTCGAAATGACTTCTCCATGCATTTTATGCATTGGTAAAAGCACTATGATGAAAAGTGTGATATGTTTTCAGGTATCTCCTATACTAATAGAGCCACATGCTCACCGGTTTGCCACATGATGTAGGCCTATGGACTGAACAAGAAACCACCAAAAATTTTAACCAGTCATCGTTCTCACAACACTGAGGACCAGTCATTCGAATTGACTTCTCCATGCATTTTATGCATTGGTAAAAGCACTATGATGAAAAGTGTGATATGTTTTCAGGTATCTCCTATACTAATAGAGCCACATGCTCACCGGTTTGCCACATGATGTAGGCCTATGGACTGAACAAGAAACCACCAAAAATTTTAACCAGTCATCGTTCTCACAACACTGAGAACCAGTCATTCGAAATGACTTCTCCATGCATTTTATGCATTGGTAAAAGCACTATGATGAAAAGTGTGATATGTTTTCAGGTATCTCCTATACTAATAGAGCCACATGCTCACCGGTTTGCCACATGATGTAGGCCTATGGACTGAACAAGAAACCACCAAAAATTTTAACCAGTCATCGTTCTCACAACACTGAGGACCAGTCATTCGAAATGACTTCTCCATGCATTTTATGCATTGGTAAAAGCACTATGATGAAAAGTGTGATATGTTTTCAGGTATCTCCTATACTAATAGAGCCACATGCTCACCGGTTTGCCACAAGATGTAGGCCTATGGACTGAACAAGAAACCACCAAAAATTTTAACCAGTCATCGTTCTCACAACACTGAGGACCAGTCATTCGAAATGACTTCTCCATGCATTTTATGCATTGGTAAAAGCACTATGATGAAAAGTGTGATATGTTTTCAGGTATCTCCTATACTAATAGAGCCACATGCTCACCGGTTTGCCACATGATGTAGGCCTATGGACTGAACAAGAAACCACCAAAAATTTTAACCAGTCATCGTTCTCACAACACTGAGGACCAGTCATTCGAAATGACTTCTCCATGCATTTTATGCATTGGTAAAAGCACTATGATGAAAAGTGTGATATGTTTTCAGGTATCTCCTATACTAATAGAGCCACATGCTCACCGGTTTGCCACATGATGTAGGCCTATGGACTGAACACGAAACCACCAAAAATTTTAACCAGTCATCGTTCTCACAACACTGAGGACCAGTCATTCGAAATGACTTATCCATGCATTTTATGCATTGGTAAAAGCACTATGATGAAAAGTGTGATATGTTTTCAGGTATCTCCTATACTAATAGAGCCACATGCTCACCGGTTTGCCACATGATGTAGGCCTATGGACTGAACAAGAAACCACCAAAAATTTTAACCAGTCATCGTTCTCACAACACTGAGGACCAGTCATTCGAAATGACTTCTCCATGCATTTTATGCATTGGTAAAAGCACTATGATGAAAAGTGTGATATGTTTTCAGGTATCTCCTATACTAATAGAGCCACATGCTCACCGGTTTGCCACATGATGTAGGCCTATGGACTGAACAAGAAACCACCAAAAATTTTAACCAGTCATCGTTCTCACAACACTGAGGACCAGTCATTCGAAATGACTTCTCCATGCATTTTATGCATTGGTAAAAGCACTATGATGAAGAGTGTGATATGTTTTCAGGTATCTCCTATACTAATAGAGCCACATGCTCACCGGTTTGCCACATGATGTAGGCCTATGGACTGAACAAGAAACCACCAAAAATTTTAACCAGTCATCGTTCTCACAACACTGAGGACCAGTCATTCGAAATGACTTCTCCATGCATTTTATGCATTGGTAAAAGCACTATGATGAAAAGTGTGATATGTTTTCAGGTATCTCCTATACTAATAGAGTCACATGCTCACCGGTTTGCCACATGATGTAGGCCTATGGACTGAACAAGAAACCACCAAAAATTTTAACCAGTCATTGTTCTCACAACACTGAGGACCAGTCATTCGAAATGACTTCTCCATGCATTTTATGCATTGGTAAAAGCACTATGATGAAAAGTGTGATATGTTTTCAGGTATCTCCTATACTAATAGAGCCACATGCTCACCGGTTTGCCACATGATGTAGGCCTATGGACTGAACAAGAAACCACCAAAAATTTTAACCAGCCATCGTTCTCACAACACTGAGGACCAGTCATTCGAAATGACTTCTCCATGCATTTTATGCATTGGTAAAAGCACTATGATGAAAAGTGTGATATGTTTTCAGGTATCTCCTATACTAATAGAGCCACATGCTCACCGGTTTGCCACATGATATAGGCCTATGGACTGAACAAGAAACCACAAAAAATTTTAACCAGTCATCGTTCTCACAACACTGAGGACCAGTCATTCGAAATGACTTCTCCATGCATTTTATGCATTGGTAAAAGCACTATGATGAAAAGTGTGATATGTTTTCAGGTATCTCCTATACTAATAGAGCCACATGCTCACCGGTTTGCCACATGATGTAGGCCTTTGGACTGAACCAGAAACCACCAAAAATTTTAACCAGTCATCGTTCTCACAACACTGAGGACCAGTCATTCGAAATGACTTCTCCATGCATTTTATGCATTGGTAAAAGCACTATGATGAAAAGTGTGATATGTTTTCAGGTATCTCCTATACTAATAGAGCCACATGCTCACCGGTTTGCCACATGATGTAGGCCTATGGACTGAACAAGAAACCACCAAAAATTTTAACCAGTCATCGTTCTCACAACACTGAGAACCAGTCATTCGAAATGACTTCCCCATGCATTTTATGCATTGGTAAAAGCACTATGATGAAAAGTGTGATATGTTTTCAGGTATCTCCTATACTAATAGAGCCACATGCTCACCGGTTTGCCACATGATGTAGGCCTATGGACTGAACAAGAAACCACCAAAAATTTTAACCAGTCATCGTTCTCACAACACTGAGGACCAGTCATTCGAAATGACTTCTCCATGCATTTTATGCATTGGTAAAAGCACTATGATGAAAAGTGTGATATGTTTTCAGGTATCTCCTATACTAATAGAGCCACATGCTCACCGGTTTGCCACATGATGTATGCCTATGGACTGAACAAGAAACCACCAAAAATTTTAACCAGTCATCGTTCTCACAACCCTGAGGACCAGTCATTCGAAATGACTTCTCCATGCATTTTATGCATTGGTAAAAGCACTATGATGAAAAGTGTGATATGTTTTCAGGTATCTCCTATACTAATAGAGCCACATGCTCACCGGTTTGCCACATGATGTAGGCCTATGGACTGAACAAGAAACCACCAATAATTTTAACCAGTCATCGTTCTCATAACACTGAGGACCAGTCATTCGAAATGACTTCTCCATGCATTTTATGCATTGGTAATAGCACTATGATGAAAAGTGTGATATGTTTTCAGGTATCTCCTATACTAATAGAGCCACATGCTCACCGGTTTGCCACATGATGTAGGCCTATGGACTGAACAAGAAACCACCAAAAATTTTAACCAGTCATCGTTCTCACAACACTGAGGACCAGTCATTCGAAATGACTTCTCCATGCATTTTATGCATTGGTAAAAGCACTATGATGAAAAGTGTGATATGTTTTCAGGTATCTCCTATACTAATAGAGCCACATGCTCACCGGTTTGCCACATGCTGTAGGCCTATGGACTGAACAAGAAACCACCAAAAATTTTAACCAGTCATCGTTCTCACAACACTGAGGACCAGTCATTCGAAATGACTTCTCCATGCATTTTATGCATTGGTAAAAGCACTATGATGAAAAGTGTGATATGTTTTCAGGTATCTCCTATACTAATAGAGCCACATGCTCACCGGTTTGCCACATGATGTAGGCCTATGGACTGAACAAGAAACCACCAAAAATTTTAACCAGTCATCGTTCTCACAACACTGAGGACCAGTCATTCGAAATGACTTCTCCATGCATTTTATGCATTGGTAAAAGCACTATGATGAAAAGTGTGATATGTTTTCAGGTATCTCCTATACTAATAGAGCCACATGCTCACCGGTTTGCCACATGATGTAGGCCTTTGGACTGAACCAGAAACCACCAAAAATTTTAACCAGTCATCGTTCTCACAACACTGAGGACCAGTCATTCGAAATGACTTCTCCATGCATTTTATGCATTGGTAAAAGCACTATGATGAAAAGTGTGATATGTTTTCAGGTATCTCCTATACTAATAGAGCCACATGCTCACCGGTTTGCCACATGATGTAGGCCTATGGACTGAACAAGAAACCACCAAAAATTTTAACCAGTCATCGTTCTCACAACACTGAGGACCAGTCATTCGAAATGACTTCTCCATGCATTTTATGCATTGGTAAAAGCACTGTGATGAAAAGTGTGATATGTTTTCAGGTATCTCCTATACTAATAGAGCCACATGCTCACCGGTTTGCCACATGATGTAGGCCTTTGGACTGAACCAGAAACCACCAAAAATTTTAACCAGTCATCGTTCTCACAACACTGAGGACCAGTCATTCGAAATGACTTCTCCATGCATTTTATGCATTGGTAAAAGCACTATGATGAAAAGTGTGATATGTTTTCAGGTATCTCCTATACTAATAGAGCCACATGCTCACCGGTTTGCCACATGATGTAGGCCTATGGACTGAACAAGAAACCACCAAAAATTTTAACCAGTCATCGTTCTCACAACACTGAGAACCAGTCATTCGAAATGACTTCCCCATGCATTTTATGCATTGGTAAAAGCACTATGATGAAAAGTGTGATATGTTTTCAGGTATCTCCTATACTAATAGAGCCACATGCTCACCGGTTTGCCACATGATGTAGGCCTATGGACTGAACAAGAAACCACCAAAAATTTTAACCAGTCATCGTTCTCACAACACTGAGGACCAGTCATTCGAAATGACTTCTCCATGCATTTTATGCATTGGTAAAAGCACTATGATGAAAAGTGTGATATGTTTTCAGGTATCTCCTATACTAATAGAGCCACATGCTCACCGGTTTGCCACATGATGTATGCCTATGGACTGAACAAGAAACCACCAAAAATTTTAACCAGTCATCGTTCTCACAACACTGAGGACCAGTCATTCGAAATGACTTCTCCATGCATTTTATGCATTGGTAAAAGCACTATGATGAAAAGTGTGATATGTTTTCAGGTATCTCCTATACTAATAGAGCCACATGCTCACCGGTTTGCCACATGATGTAGGCCTATGGACTGAACAAGAAACCACCAATAATTTTAACCAGTCATCGTTCTCATAACACTGAGGACCAGTCATTCGAAATGACTTCTCCATGCATTTTATGCATTGGTAATAGCACTATGATGAAAAGTGTGATATGTTTTCAGGTATCTCCTATACTAATAGAGCCACATGCTCACCGGTTTGCCACATGATGTAGGCCTATGGACTGAACAAGAAACCACCAAAAATTTTAACCAGTCATCGTTCTCACAACACTGAGGACCAGTCATTCGAAATGACTTATCCATGCATTTTATGCATTGGTAAAAGCACTATGATGAAAAGTGTGATATGTTTTCAGGTATCTCCTATACTAATAGAGCCACATGCTCACCGGTTTGCCACATGCTGTAGGCCTATGGACTGAACAAGAAACCACCAAAAATTTTAACCAGTCATCATTCTCACAACACTGAGGACCAGTCATTCGAAATGACTTCTCCATGCATTTTATGCATTGGTAAAAGCACTATGATGAAAAGTGTGATATGTTTTCAGGTATCTCCTATACTAATAGAGCCACATGCTCACCGGTTTGCCACATGATGTAGGCCTATGGACTGAACAAGAAACCACCAAAAATTTTAACCAGTCATCGTTCTCACAACACTGAGGACCAGTCATTCGAAATGACTTCTCCATGCATTTTATGCATTGGTAAAAGCACTATGATGAAAAGTGTGATATGTTTTCAGGTATCTCCTATACTAATAGAGCCACATGCTCACCGGTTTGCCACATGATGTAGGCCTATGGACTGAACAAGAAACCACCAAAAATTTTAACCAGTCATCGTTCTCACAACACTGAGAACCAGTCATTCGAAATGACTTCTCCATGCATTTTATGCATTGGTAAAAGCACTATGATGAAAAGTGTGATATGTTTTCAGGTATCTCCTATACTAATAGAGCCACATGCTCACCGGTTTGCCACATGATGTAGGCCTATGGACTGAACAAGAAACCACCAAAAATTTTAACCAGTCATCGTTCTCACAAAACTGAGGACCAGTCATTCGAAATGACTTCTCCATGCATTTTATGCATTGGTAAAAGCACTATGATGAAAAGTGTGATATGTTTTCAGGTATCTCCTATACTAATAGAGCCACATGCTCACCGGTTTGCCACATGATGTAGGCCAATGGACTGAACAAGAAACCACCAAAAATTTTAACCAGTCATCGTTCTCACAACACTGAGGACCAGTCATTCGAAATGACTTCTCCATGCATTTTATGCATTGGTAAAAGCACTATGATGAAAAGTGTGATATGTTTTCAGGTATCTCCTATACTAATAGAGCCACATGCTCACCGGTTTGCCACATGATGTAGGCCTATGGACTGAACAAGAAACCACCAAAAATTTTAACCAGTCATCGTTCTCACAACACTGAGGACCAGTCATTCGAAATGACTTCTCCATGCATTTTATGCATTGGTAAAAGCACTATGATGAAAAGTGTGATATGTTTTCAGGTATCTCCTATACTAATAGAGCCACATGCTCACCGGTTTGCCACATGATGTAGGCCAATGGACTGAACAAGAAACCACCAAAAATTTTAACCAGTCATCGTTCTCACAACACTGAGGACCAGTCATTCGAAATGACTTCTCCATGCATTTTATGCATTGGTAAAAGCACTATGATGAAAAGTGTGATATGTTTTCAGGTATCTCCTATACTAATAGAGTCACATGCTCACCGGTTTGCCACATGATGTAGGCCTATGGACTGAACAAGAAACCACCAAAAATTTTAACCAGTCATTGTTCTCACAACACTGAGGACCAGTCATTCGAAATGACTTCTCCATGCATTTTATGCATTGGTAAAAGCACTATGATGAAAAGTGTGATATGTTTTCAGGTATCTCCTATACTAATAGAGCCACATGCTCACCGGTTTGCCACATGATGTAGGCCTATGGACTGAACAAGAAACCACCAAAAAATTTAACCAGCCATCGTTCTCACAACACTGAGGACCAGTCATTCGAAATGACTTCTCCATGCATTTTATGCATTGGTAAAAGCACTATGATGAAAAGTGTGATATGTTTTCAGGTATCTCCTATACTAATAGAGCCACATGCTCACCGGTTTGCCACATGATGTAGGCCTATGGACTGAACAAGAAACCACCAAAAATTTTAACCAGTCATCGTTCTCATAACACTGAGGACCAGTCATTCGAAATGACTTCTCCATGCATTTTATGCATTGGTAAAAGCACTATGATGAAAAGTGTGATATGTTTTCAGGTATCTCCTATACTAATAGAGCCACATGCTCACCGGTTTGCCACATGATGTAGGCCTATGGACTGAACAAGAAACCACCAAAAATTTTAACCAGTCATCGTTCTCACAACACTGAGGACCAGTCATTCGAAATGACTTCTCCATGCATTTTATGCATTGGTAAAAGCACTATGATGAAAAGTGTGATATGTTTTCAGGTATCTCCTATACTAATAGAGCCACATGCTCACCGGTTTGCCACATGATGTAGGCCTATGGACTGAACAAGAAACCACCAAAAATTTTAACCAGTCATCGTTCTCACAACACTGAGAACCAGTCATTCGAAATGACTTCCCCATGCATTTTATGCATTGGTAAAAGCACTATGATGAAAAGTGTGATATGTTTTCAGGTATCTCCTATACTAATAGAGCCACATGCTCACCGGTTTGCCACATGATGTAGGCCTATGGACTGAACAAGAAACCACCAAAAATTTTAACCAGTCATCGTTCTCACAACACTGAGGACCAGTCATTCGAAATGACTTCTCCATGCATTTTATGCATTGGTAAAAGCACTATGATGAAAAGTGTGATATGTTTTCAGGTATCTCCTATACTAATAGAGCCACATGCTCACCGGTTTGCCACATGATGTATGCCTATGGACTGAACAAGAAACCACCAAAAATTTTAACCAGTCATCGTTCTCACAACACTGAGGACCAGTCATTCGAAATGACTTCTCCATGCATTTTATGCATTGGTAAAAGCACTATGATGAAAAGTGTGATATGTTTTCAGGTATCTCCTATACTAATAGAGCCACATGCTCACCGGTTTGCCACATGATGTAGGCCTATGGACTGAACAAGAAACCACCAAAAATTTTAACCAGTCATCGTTCTCATAACACTGAGGACCAGTCATTCGAAATGACTTCTCCATGCATTTTATGCATTGGTAATAGCACTATGATGAAAAGTGTGATATGTTTTCAGGTATCTCCTATACTAATAGAGCCACATGCTCACCGGTTTGCCACATGATGTAGGCCTATGGACTGAACAAGAAACCACCAAAAATTTTAACCAGTCATCGTTCTCACAACACTGAGGACCAGTCATTCGAAATGACTTCTCCATGCATTTTATGCATTGGTAAAAGCACTATGATGAAAAGTGTGATATGTTTTCAGGTATCTCCTATACTAATAGAGCCACATGCTCACCGGTTTGCCACATGCTGTAGGCCTATGGACTGAACAAGAAACCACCAAAAATTTTAACCAGTCATCGTTCTCACAACACTGAGGACCAGTCATTCGAAATGACTTCTCCATGCATTTTATGCATTGGTAAAAGCACTATGATGAAAAGTGTGATATGTTTTCAGGTATCTCCTATACTAATAGAGCCACATGCTCACCGGTTTGCCACATGATGTAGGCCTATGGACTGAACAAGAAACCACCAAAAATTTTAACCAGTCATCGTTCTCACAACACTGAGGACCAGTCATTCGAAATGACTTCTCCATGCATTTTATGCATTGGTAAAAGCACTATGATGAAAAGTGTGATATGTTTTCAGGTATCTCCTATACTAATAGAGCCACATGCTCACCGGTTTGCCACATGATGTAGGCCTATGGACTGAACAAGAAACCACCAAAAATTTTAACCAGTCATCGTTCTCACAACACTGAGGACCAGTCATTCGAAATGACTTCTCCATGCATTTTATACATTGGTAAAAGCACTATGATGAAAAGTGTGATATGTTTTCAGGTATCTCCTATACTAATAGAGCCACATGCTCACCGGTTTGCCACATGATGTAGGCCTTTGGACTGAACCAGAAACCACCAAAAATTTTAACCAGTCATCGTTCTCACAACACTGAGGACCAGTCATTCGAAATGACTTCTCCAAGCATTTTATGCATTGGTAAAAGCACTATGATGAAAAGTGTGATATGTTTTCAGGTATCTCCTATACTAATAGAGCCACATGCTCACCGGTTTGCCACATGCTGTAGGCCTATGGACTGAACAAGAAACCACCAAAAATTTTAACCAGTCATCGTTCTCACAACACTGAGGACCAGTCATTCGAAATGACTTCTCCATGCATTTTATGCATTGGTAAAAGCACTATGATGAAAAGTGTGATATGTTTTCAGGTATCTCCTATACTAATAGAGCCACATGCTCACCGGTTTGCCACATGATGTAGGCCTATGGACTGAACAAGAAACCACCAAAAATTTTAACCAGTCATCGTTCTCACAACACTGAGGACCAGTCATTCGAAATGACTTCTCCATGCATTTTATGCATTGGTAAAAGCACTATGATGAAAAGTGTGATATGTTTTCAGGTATCTCCTATACTAATAGAGCCACATGCTCACCGGTTTGCCACATGATGTATGCCTATGGACTGAACAAGAAACCACCAAAAATTTTAACCAGTCATCGTTCTCACAACACTGAGGACCAGTCATTCGAAATGACTTCTCCATGCATTTTATGCATTGGTAAAAGCACTATGATGAAAAGTGTGATATGTTTTCAGGTATCTCCTATACTAATAGAGCCACATGCTCACCGGTTTGCCACATGATGTAGGCCTATGGACTGAACAAGAAACCACCAAAAATTTTAACCAGTCATCGTTCTCATAACACTGAGGACCAGTCATTCGAAATGACTTCTCCATGCATTTTATGCATTGGTAATAGCACTATGATGAAAAGTGTGATATGTTTTCAGGTATCTCCTATACTAATAGAGCCACATGCTCACCGGTTTGCCACATGATGTAGGCCTATGGACTGAACAAGAAACCACCAAAAATTTTAACCAGTCATCGTTCTCACAACACTGAGGACCAGTCATTCGAAATGACTTCTCCATGCATTTTATGCATTGGTAAAAGCACTATGATGAAAAGTGTGATATGTTTTCAGGTATCTCCTATACTAATAGAGCCACATGCTCACCGGTTTGCCACGTGCTGTAGGCCTATGGACTGAACAAGAAACCACCAAAAATTTTAACCAGTCATCGTTCTCACAACACTGAGGACCAGTCATTCGAAATGACTTCTCCATGCATTTTATGCATTGGTAAAAGCACTATGATGAAAAGTGTGATATGTTTTCAGGTATCTCCTATACTAATAGAGCCACATGCTCACCGGTTTGCCACATGATGTAGGCCTATGGACTGAACAAGAAACCACCAAAAATTTTAACCAGTCATCGTTCCCACAACACTGAGGACCAGTCATTCGAAATGACTTCTCCATGCATTTTATGCATTGGTAAAAGCACTATGATGAAAAGTGTGATATGTTTTCAGGTATCTCCTATACTAATAGAGCCACATGCTCACCGGTTTGCCACATGATGTAGGCCTATGGACTGAACAAGAAACCACCAAAAATTTTAACCAGTCATCGTTCTCACAACACTGAGGACCAGTCATTCGAAATGACTTCTCCATGCATTTTATGCATTGGTAAAAGCACTATGATGAAAAGTGTGATATGTTTTCAGGTATCTCCTATACTAATAGAGCCACATGCTCACCGGTTTGCCACATGATGTAGGCCTTTGGACTGAACCAGAAACCACCAAAAATTTTAACCAGTCATCGTTCTCACAACACTGAGGACCAGTCATTCGAAATGACTTCTCCATGCATTTTATGCATTGGTAAAAGCACTATGATGAAAAGTGTGATATGTTTTCAGGTATCTCCTATACTAATAGAGCCACATGCTCACCGGTTTGCCACATGATGTAGGCCTATGGACTGAACAAGAAACCACCAAAAATTTTAACCAGTCATCGTTCTCACAACACTGAGGACCAGTCATTCGAAATGACTTCTCCATGCATTTTATGCATTGGTAAAAGCACTATGATGAAAAGTGTGATATGTTTTCAGGTATCTCCTATCCTAATAGAGCCACATGCTCACCGGTTTGCCACATGATGTAGGCCTATGGACTGAACAAGAAACCACCAAAAATTTTAACCAGTCATCGTTCTCACAACACTGAGGACCAGTCATTCGAAATGACTTCTCCATGCATTTTATGCATTGGTAAAAGCACTATGATGAAAAGTGTGATATGTTTTCAGGTATCTCCTATACTAATAGAGCCACATGCTCACCGGTTTGCCACATGATGTAGGCCTATGGACTGAACAAGAAACCACCAAAAATTTTAACCAGTCATCGTTCTCACAACACTGAGGACCAGTCATTCGAAATGACTTCTCCATGCATTTTATGCATTGGTAAAAGCACTATGATGAAAAGTGTGATATGTTTTCAGGTATCTCCTATACTAATAGAGCCACATGCTCACCGGTTTGCCACATGATGTAGGCCTATGGACTGAACAAGAAACCACCAAAAATTTTAACCAGTCATCGTTCTCACAACACTGAGGACCAGTCATTCGAAATGACTTCTCCATGCATTTTATGCATTGGTAAAAGCACTATGATGACAAGTGTGATATGTTTTCAGGTATCTCCTATACTAATAGAGCCACATGCTCACCGGTTTGCCACATGATGTAGGCCTATGGACTGAACAAGAAACCACCAAAAATTTTAACCAGTCATCGTTCTCATAACACTGAGGACCAGTCATTCGAAATGACTTCTCCATGCATTTTATGCATTGGTAAAAGCACTATGATGAAAAGTGTGATATGTTTTCAGGTATCTCCTATACTAATAGAGCCACATGCTCACCGGTTTGCCACATGATGTAGGCCTATGGACTGAACAAGAAACCACCAAAAATTTTAACCAGTCATCGTTCTCACAACACTGAGGACCAGTCATTCGAAATGACTTCTCCATGCATTTTATGCATTGGTAAAAGCACTATGATGAAAAGTGTGATATGTTTTCAGGTATCTCCTATACTAATAGAGCCACATGCTCACCGGTTTGCCACATGCTGTAGGCCTATGGACTGAACAAGAAACCACCAAAAATTTTAACCAGTCATCGTTCTCACAACACTGAGGACCAGTCATTCGAAATGACTTCTCCATGCATTTTATGCATTGGTAAAAGCACTATGATGAAAAGTGTGATATGTTTTCAGGTATCTCCTATACTAATAGAGCCACATGCTCACCGGTTTGCCACATGCTGTAGGCCTATGGACTGAACAAGAAACCACCAAATATTTTAACCAGTCATCGTTCTCACAACACTGAGGACCAGTCATTCGAAATGACATCTCCATGCATTTTATGCATTGGTAAAAGCACTATGATGAAAAGTGTGATATGTTTTCAGGTATCTCCTATACTAATAGAGCCACATGCTCACCGGTTTGCCACATGATGTAGGCCTTTGGACTGAACCAGAAACCACCAAAAATTTTAACCAGTCATCGTTCTCACAACACTGAGGACCAGTCATTCGAAATGACTTCTCCATGCATTTTATGCATTGGTAAAAGCACTATGATGAAAAGTGTGATATGTTTTCAGGTATCTCCTATACTAATAGAGCCACATGCTCACCGGTTTGCCACATGATGTAGGCCTATGGACTGAACAAGAAACCACCAAAAATTTTAACCAGTCATCGTTCTCACAACACTGAGAACCAGTCATTCGAAATGACTTCCCCATGCATTTTATGCTTTGGTAAAAGCACTATGATGAAAAGTGTGATATGTTTTCAGGTATCTCCTATACTAATAGAGCCACATGCTCACCGGTTTGCCACATGATGTAGGCCTATGGACTGAACAAGAAACCACCAAAAATTTTAACCAGTCATCGTTCTCACAACACTGAGGACCAGTCATTCGAAATGACTTCTCCATGCATTTTATGCATTGGTAAAAGCACTATGATGAAAAGTGTGATATGTTTTCAGGTATCTCCTATACTAATAGAGCCACATGCTCACCGGTTTGCCACATGATGTATGCCTATGGACTGAACAAGAAACCACCAAAAATTTTAACCAGTCATCGTTCTCACAACACTGAGGACCAGTCATTCGAAATGACTTCTCCATGCATTTTATGCATTGGTAAAAGCACTATGATGAAAAGTGTGATATGTTTTCAGGTATCTCCTATACTAATAGAGCCACATGCTCACCGGTTTGCCACATGATGTAGGCCTATGGACTGAACAAGAAACCACCAATAATTTTAACCAGTCATCGTTCTCACAACACTGAGGACCAGTCATTCGAAATGACTTCTCCATGCATTTTATGCATTGGTAATAGCACTATGATGAAAAGTGTGATATGTTTTCAGGTATCTCCTATACTAATAGAGCCACATGCTCACCGGTTTGCCACATGATGTAGGCCTATGGACTGAACAAGAAACCACCAAAAATTTTAACCAGTCATCGTTCTCACAACACTGAGGACCAGTCATTCGAAATGACTTATCCATGCATTTTATGCATTGGTAAAAGCACTATGATGAAAAGTGTGATATGTTTTCAGGTATCTCCTATACTAATAGAGCCACATGCTCACCGGTTTGCCACATGCTGTAGGCCTATGGACTGAACAAGAAACCACCAAAAATTTTAACCAGTCATCGTTCTCACAACACTGAGGACCAGTCATTCGAAATGACTTCTCCATGCATTTTATGCATTGGTAAAAGCACTATGATGAAAAGTGTGATATGTTTTCAGGTATCTCCTATACTAATAGAGCCACATGCTCACCGGTTTGCCACATGATGTAGGCCTATGGACTGAACAAGAAACCACCAAAAATTTTAACCAGTCATCGTTCTCACAACACTGAGGACCAGTCATTCGAAATGACTTCTCCATGCATTCTATGCATTGGTAAAAGCACTATGATGAAAAGTGTGATATGTTTTCAGGTATCTCCTATACTAATAGAGCCACATGCTCACCGGTTTGCCACATGATGTAGGCCTATGGACTGAACAAGAAACCACCAAAAATTTTAACCAGTCATCGTTCTCACAACACTGAGAACCAGTCATTCGAAATGACTTCTCCATGCATTTTATGCATTGGTAAAAGCACTATGATGAAAAGTGTGATATGTTTTCAGGTATCTCCTATACTAATAGAGCCACATGCTCACCGGTTTGCCACATGATGTAGGCCTATGGACTGAACAAGAAACCACCAAAAATTTTAACCAGTCATCGTTCTCACAACACTGAGGACCAGTCATTCGAAATGACTTCTCCATGCATTTTATGCATTGGTAAAAGCACTATGATGAAAAGTGTGATATGTTTTCAGGTATCTCCTATACTAATAGAGCCACATGCTCACCGGTTTGCCACATGATGTAGGCCAATGGACTGAACAAGAAACCACCAAAAATTTTAACCAGTCATCGTGCTCACAACACTGAGGACCAGTCATTCGAAATGACTTCTCCATGCATTTTATGCATTGGTAAAAGCACTATGATGAAAAGTGTGATATGTTTTCAGGTATCTCCTATACTAAAAGAGTCACATGCTCACCGGTTTGCCACATGATGTAGGCCTATGGACTGAACAAGAAACCACCAAAAATTTTAACCAGTCATTGTTCTCACAACACTGAGGACCAGTCATTCGAAATGACTTCTCCATGCATTTTATGCATTGGTAAAAGCACTATGATGAAAAGTGTGATATGTTTTCAGGTATCTCCTATACTAATAGAGCCACATGCTCACCGGTTTGCCACATGATGTAGGCCTATGGACTGAACAAGAAACCACCAAAAATTTTAACCAGCCATCGTTCTCACAACACTGAGGACCAGTCATTCGAAATGACTTCTCCATGCATTTTATGCATTGGTAAAAGCACTATGATGAAAAGTGTGATATGTTTTCAGGTATCTCCTATACTAATAGAGCCACATGCTCACCGGTTTGCCACATGATGTAGGCCTATGGACTGAACAAGAAACCACCAAAAATTTTAACCAGTCATCGTTCTCATAACACTGAGGACCAGTCATTCGAAATGACTTCTCCATGCATTTTATGCATTGGTAAAAGCACTATGATGAAAAGTGTGATATGTTTTCAGGTATCTCCTATACTAATAGAGCCACATGCTCACCGGTTTGCCACATGATGTAGGCCTATGGACTGAACAAGAAACCACCAAAAATTTTAACCAGTCATCGTTCTCACAACACTGAGGACCAGTCATTCGAAATGACTTCTCCATGCATTTTATGCATTGGTAAAAGCACTATGATGAAAAGTGTGATATGTTTTCAGGTATCTCCTATCCTAATAGAGCCACATGCTCACCGGTTTGCCATATGATGTAGGCCTATGGACTGAACAAGAAACCACCAAAAATTTTAACCAGTCATCGTTCTCACAACACTGAGGACCAGTCATTCGAAATGACATCTCCATGCATTTTATGCATTGGTAAAAGCACTATGATGAAAAGTGTGATATGTTTTCAGGTATCTCCTATACTAATAGAGCCACATGCTCACCGGTTTGCCACATGATGTAGGCCTATGGACTGAACAAGAAACCACCAAAAATTTTAACCAGTCATCGTTCTCACAACACTGAGGACCAGTCATTCGAAATGACTTCTCCATGCATTTTATGCATTGGTAAAAGCACTATGATGAAAAGTGTGATATGTTTTCAGGTATCTCCTATACTAATAGAGCCACATGCTCACCGGTTTGCCACATGATGTAGGCCTTTGGACTGAACCAGAAACCACCAAAAATTTTAACCAGTCATCGTTCTCACAACACTGAGGACCAGTCATTCGAAATGACTTCTCCATGCATTTTATGCATTGGTAAAAGCACTATGATGAAAAGTGTGATATGTTTTCAGGTATCTCCTATACTAATAGAGCCACATGCTCACCGGTTTGCCACATGATGTAGGCCTATGGACTGAACAAGAAACCACCAAAAATTTTAACCAGTCATCGTTCTCACAACACTGAGAACCAGTCATTCGAAATGACTTCCCCATGCATTTTATGCATTGGTAAAAGCACTATGATGAAAAGTGTGATATGTTTTCAGGTATCTCCTATACTAATAGAGCCACATGCTCACCGGTTTGCCACATGATGTAGGCCTATGGACTGAACAAGAAACCACCAAAAATTTTAACCAGTCATCGTTCTCACAACACTGAGGACCAGTCATTCGAAATGACTTCTCCATGCATTTTATGCATTGGTAAAAGCACTATGATGAAAAGTGTGATATGTTTTCAGGTATCTCCTATACTAATAGAGCCACATGCTCACCGGTTTGCCACATGATGTATGCCTATGGACTGAACAAGAAACCACCAAAAATTTTAACCAGTCATCGTTCTCACAACACTGAGGACCAGTCATTCGAAATGACTTCTCCATGCATTTTATGCATTGGTAAAAGCACTATGATGAAAAGTGTGATATGTTTTCAGGTATCTCCTATACTAATAGAGCCACATGCTCACCGGTTTGCCACATGATGTAGGCCTATGGACTGAACAAGAAACCACGAATAATTTTAACCAGTCATCGTTCTCACAACACTGAGGACCAGTCATTCGAAATGACTTCTCCATGCATTTTATGCATTGGTAATAGCACTATGATGAAAAGTGTGATATGTTTTCAGGTATCTCCTATACTAATAGAGCCACATGCTCACCGGTTTGCCACATGATGTAGGCCTATGGACTGAACAAGAAACCACCAAAAATTTTAACCAGTCATCGTTCTCACAACACTGAGGACCAGTCATTCGAAATGACTTATCCATGCATTTTATGCATTGGTAAAAGCACTATGATGAAAAGTGTGATATGTTTTCAGGTATCTCCTATACTAATAGAGCCACATGCTCACCGGTTTGCCACATGCTGTAGGCCTATGGACTGAACAAGAAACCACCAAAAATTTTAACCAGTCATCGTTCTCACAACACTGAGGACCAGTCATTCGAAATGACTTCTCCATGCATTTTATGCATTGGTAAAAGCACTATGATGAAAAGTGTGATATGTTTTCAGGTATCTCCTATACTAATAGAGCCACATGCTCACCGGTTTGCCACATGATGTAGGCCTATGGACTGAACAAGAAACCACCAAAAATTTTAACCAGTCATCGTTCTCACAACACTGAGGACCAGTCATTCGAAATGACTTCTCCATGCATTCTATGCATTGGTAAAAGCACTATGATGAAAAGTGTGATATGTTTTCAGGTATCTCCTATACTAATAGAGCCACATGCTCACCGGTTTGCCACATGATGTAGGCCTATGGACTGAACAAGAAACCACCAAAAATTTTAACCAGTCATCGTTCTCACAACACTGAGAACCAGTCATTCGAAATGACTTCTCCATGCATTTTATGCATTGGTAAAAGCACTATGATGAAAAGTGTGATATGTTTTCAGGTATCTCCTATACTAATAGAGCCACATGCTCACCGGTTTGCCACATGATGTAGGCCTATGGACTGAACAAGAAACCACCAAAAATTTTAACCAGTCATCGTTCTCACAACACTGAGGACCAGTCATTCGAAATGACTTCTCCATGCATTTTATGCATTGGTAAAAGCACTATGATGAAAAGTGTGATATGTTTTCAGGTATCTCCTATACTAATAGAGCCACATGCTCACCGGTTTGCCACATGATGTAGGCCAATGGACTGAACAAGAAACCACCAAAAATTTTAACCAGTCATCGTGCTCACAACACTGAGGACCAGTCATTCGAAATGACTTCTCCATGCATTTTATGCATTGGTAAAAGCACTATGATGAAAAGTGTGATATGTTTTCAGGTATCTCCTATACTAAAAGAGTCACATGCTCACCGGTTTGCCACATGATGTAGGCCTATGGACTGAACAAGAAACCACCAAAAATTTTAACCAGTCATTGTTCTCACAACACTGAGGACCAGTCATTCGAAATGACTTCTCCATGCATTTTATGCATTGGTAAAAGCACTATGATGAAAAGTGTGATATGTTTTCAGGTATCTCCTATACTAATAGAGCCACATGCTCACCGGTTTGCCACATGATGTAGGCCTATGGACTGAACAAGAAACCACCAAAAATTTTAACCAGCCATCGTTCTCACAACACTGAGGACCAGTCATTCGAAATGACTTCTCCATGCATTTTATGCATTGGTAAAAGCACTATGATGAAAAGTGTGATATGTTTTCAGGTATCTCCTATACTAATAGAGCCACATGCTCACCGGTTTGCCACATGATGTAGGCCTATGGACTGAACAAGAAACCACCAAAAATTTTAACCAGTCATCGTTCTCATAACACTGAGGACCAGTCATTCGAAATGACTTCTCCATGCATTTTATGCATTGGTAAAAGCACTATGATGAAAAGTGTGATATGTTTTCAGGTATCTCCTATACTAATAGAGCCACATGCTCACCGGTTTGCCACATGATGTAGGCCTATGGACTGAACAAGAAACCACCAAAAATTTTAACCAGTCATCGTTCTCACAACACTGAGGACCAGTCATTCGAAATGACTTCTCCATGCATTTTATGCATTGGTAAAAGCACTATGATGAAAAGTGTGATATGTTTTCAGGTATCTCCTATCCTAATAGAGCCACATGCTCACCGGTTTGCCATATGATGTAGGCCTATGGACTGAACAAGAAACCACCAAAAATTTTAACCAGTCATCGTTCTCACAACACTGAGGACCAGTCATTCGAAATGACTTCTCCATGCATTTTATGCATTGGTAAAAGCACTATGATGAAAAGTGTGATATGTTTTCAGGTATCTCCTATACTAATAGAGCCACATGCTCACCGGTTTGCCACATGATGTAGGCCTATGGACTGAACAAGAAACCACCAAAAATTTTAACCAGTCATCGTTCTCACAACACTGAGGACCAGTCATTCGAAATGACTTCTCCATGCATTTTATGCATTGGTAAAAGCACTATGATGAAAAGTGTGATATGTTTTCAGGTATCTCCTATACTAATAGAGCCACATGCTCACCGGTTTGCCACATGATGTAGGCCTATGGACTGAACAAGAAACCACCAAAAATTTTAACCAGTCATCGTTCTCACAACACTGAGGACCAGTCATTCGAAATGACTTCTCCATGCATTTTATGCATTGGTAAAAGCACTATGATGACAAGTGTGATATGTTTTCAGGTATCTCCTATACTAATAGAGCCACATGCTCACCGGTTTGCCACATGATGTAGGCCTATGGACTGAACAAGAAACCACCAAAAATTTTAACCAGTCATCGTTCTCATAACACTGAGGACCAGTCATTCGAAATGACTTCTCCATGCATTTTATGCATTGGTAAAAGCACTATGATGAAAAGTGTGATATGTTTTCAGGTATCTCCTATACTAATAGAGCCACATGCTCACCGGTTTGCCACATGATGTAGGCCTATGGACTGAACAAGAAACCACCAAAAATTTTAACCAGTCATCGTTCTCACAACACTGAGGACCAGTCATTCGAAATGACTTCTCCATGCATTTTATGCATTGGTAAAAGCACTATGATGAAAAGTGTGATATGTTTTCAGGTATCTCCTATACTAATAGAGCCACATGCTCACCGGTTTGCCACATGCTGTAGGCCTATGGACTGAACAAGAAACCACCAAAAATTTTAACCAGTCATCGTTCTCACAACACTGAGGACCAGTCATTCGAAATGACTTCTCCATGCATTTTATGCATTGGTAAAAGCACTATGATGAAAAGTGTGATATGTTTTCAGGTATCTCCTATACTAATAGAGCCACATGCTCACCGGTTTGCCACATGCTGTAGGCCTATGGACTGAACAAGAAACCACCAAATATTTTAACCAGTCATCGTTCTCACAACACTGAGGACCAGTCATTCGAAATGACATCTCCATGCATTTTATGCATTGGTAAAAGCACTATGATGAAAAGTGTGATATGTTTTCAGGTATCTCCTATACTAATAGAGCCACATGCTCACCGGTTTGCCACATGATGTAGGCCTATGGACTGAACAAGAAACCACCAAAAATTTTAACCAGTCATCGTTCTCACAACACTGAGGACCAGTCATTCGAAATGACATCTCCATGCATTTTATGCATTGGTAAAAGCACTATGATGAAAAGTGTGATATGTTTTCAGGTATCTCCTATACTAATAGAGCCACATGCTCACCGGTTTGCCACATGATGTAGGCCTATGGACTGAACAAGAAACCACCAAAAATTTTAACCAGTCATCGTTCTCACAACACTGAGGACCAGTCATTCGAAATGACTTCTCCATGCATTTTATGCATTGGTAAAAGCACTATGATGAAACGTGTGATATGTTTTCAGGTATCTCCTATACTAATAGAGCCACATGCTCACCGGTTTGCCACATGATGTAGGCCTATGGACTGAACAAGAAACCACCAAAAATTTTAACCAGTCATCGTTCTCATAACACTGAGGACCAGTCATTCGAAATGACTTCTCCATGCATTTTATGCATTGGTAAAAGCACTATGATGAAAAGTGTGATATGTTTTCAGGTTTCTCCTATACTAATAGAGCCACATGCTCACCGGTTTGCCACATGATGTAGGCCTATGGACTGAACAAGAAACCACCAAAAATTTTAACCAGTCATCGTTCTCACAACACTGAGGACCAGTCATTTGAAATGACTTCTCCATGCATTTTATGCATTGGTAAAAGCACTATGATGAAAAGTGTGATATGTTTTCACGTATCTCCTATACTAATAGAGCCACATGCTCACCGGTTTGCCACATGCTGTAGGCCTATGGACTGAACAAGAAACCACCAAAAATTTTAACCAGTCATCGTTTTCACAACTCTGAGGACCAGTCATTCGAAATGACTTCTCCATGCATTTTATGCATTGGTAAAAGCACTATGATGAAAAGTGTGATATGTTTTCAGGTATCTCCTATACTAATAGAGCCACATGCTCACCGGTTTGCCACATGCTGTAGGCCTATGGACTGAACAAGAAACCACCAAAAATTTTAACCAGTCATCGTTCTCACAACACTGAGGACCAGTCATTCGAAATGACTTCTCCATGCATTTTATGCATTGGTAAAAGCACTATGATGAAAAGTGTGATATGTTTTCAGGTATCTCCTATACTAATAGAGCCACATGCTCACCGGTTTGCCACATGATGTAGGCCTATCGACTGAACAAGAAACCACCAAAAATTTTAACCAATCATCGTTCTCACAACACTGAGAACCAGTCATTCGAAATGACTTCTCCATGCATTTTATGCATTGGTAAAAGCACTATGATGAAAAGTGTGATATGTTTTCAGGTATCTCCTATACTAATAGAGCCACATGCTCACCGGTTTGCCACATGATGTAGGCCTATGGACTGAACAAGAAACCACCAAAAATTTTAACCAGTCATCGTTCTCACAACACTGAGGACCAGTCATTCGAAATGACTTCTCCATGCATTTTATGCATTGGTAAAAGCACTATGATGAAAAGTGTGATATGTTTTCCGGTATCTCCTATACTAATAGAGCCACATGCTCACCGGTTTGCCACATGATGTAGGTCTATGGACTGAACAAGAAACCACCAAAAATTTTAACCAGTCATCGTTCTCACAACACTGAGGACCAGTCATTCGAAATGACTTCTCCATGCATTTTATGCATTGGTAAAAGCACTATGATGAAAAGTGTGATATGTTTTCAGGTATCTCCTATACTAATAGAGCCACATGCTCACCGGTTTGCCACATGATGTAGGCCTATGGACTGAACAAGAAACCACCAAAAATTTTAACCAGTCATCGTTCTCACAACACTGAGGACCAGTCATTCGAAATGACTTCTCCATGCATTTTATGCATTGGTAAAAGCACTATGATGAAAAGTGTGATATGTTTTCAGGTATCTCCTATACTAATAGAGCCACATGCTCACCGGTTTGCCACATGATGTAGGCCTATGGACTGAACAAGAAACCACCAAAAATTTTAACCAGTCATCGTTCTCACAACACTGAGGACCAGTCATTCGAAATGACTTCTCCATGCATTTTATGCATTGGTAAAAGCACTATGATGAAAAGTGTGATATGTTTTCAGGTATCTCCTATACTAATAGAGCCACATGCTCACCGGTTTGCCACATGATGTAGGCCTATGGACTGAACAAGAAACCACCAAAAATTTTAACCAATCATCGTTCTCACAACACTGAGAACCAGTCATTCGAAATGACTTCTCTATGCATTTTATGCATTGGTAAAAGCACTATGATGAAAAGTGTGATATGTTTTCAGGTATCTCCTATACTAATAGAGCCACATGCTCACCGGTTTGCCACATGATGTAGGCCTATGGACTGAACAAGAAACCACCAAAAATTTTAACCAGTCATCGTTCTCACAACACTGAGGACCAGTCATTCGAAATGACTTCTCCATGCATTTTATGCATTGGTAAAAGCACTATGATGAAAAGTGTGATATGTTTTCAGGTATCTCCTATACTAATAGAGCCACATGCTCACCGGTTTGCCACATGATGTAGGTCTATGGACTGAACAAGAAACCACCAAAAATTTTAACCAGTCATCGTTCTCACAACACTGAGGACCAGTCATTCGAAATGACTTCTCCATGCATTTTATGCATTGGTAAAAGCACTATGATGAAAAGTGTGATATGTTTTCAGGTATCTCCTATACTAATAGAGCCACATGCTCACCGGTTTGCCACATGATGTAGGCCTATGGACTGAACAAGAAACCACCAAAAATTTTAACCAGTCATCGTTCTCACAACACTGAGGACCAGTCATTCGAAATGACTTCTCCATGCATTTTATGCATTGGTAAAAGCACTATGATGAAAAGTGTGATATGTTTTCAGGTATCTCCTATACTAATAGAGCCACATGCTCACCGGTTTGCCACATGATGTAGGCCTATGGACTGAACAAGAAACCACCAAAAATTTTAACCAGTCATCGTTCTCACAACACTGAGGACCAGTCATTCGAAATGACTTCTCCATGCATTTTATGCATTGGTAAAAGCACTATGATGAAAAGTGTGATATGTTTTCAGGTATCTCCTATACTAATAGAGCCACATGCTCACCGGTTTGCCACATGATGTAGGCCTATGGACTGAACAAGAAACCACCAAAAATTTTAACCAGTCATCGTTCTCACAACACTGAGGACCAGTCATTCGAAATGACTTCTCCATGCATTTTATGCATTGGTAAAAGCACTATGATGACAAGTGTGATATGTTTTCAGGTATCTCCTATACTAATAGAGCCACATGCTCACCGGTTTGCCACATGATGTAGGCCTATGGACTGAACAAGAAACCACCAAAAATTTTAACCAGTCATCGTTCTCATAACACTGAGGACCAGTCATTCGAAATGACTTCTCCATGCATTTTATGCATTGGTAAAAGCACTATGATGAAAAGTGTGATATGTTTTCAGGTATCTCCTATACTAATAGAGCCACATGCTCACCGGTTTGCCACATGATGTAGGCCTATGGACTGAACAAGAAACCACCAAAAATTTTAACCAGTCATCGTTCTCACAACACTGAGGACCAGTCATTCGAAATGACTTCTCCATGCATTTTATGCATTGGTAAAAGCACTATGATGAAAAGTGTGATATGTTTTCAGGTATCTCCTATACTAATAGAGCCACATGCTCACCGGTTTGCCACATGATGTAGGCCTATGGACTGAACAAGAAACCACCAAAAATTTTAACCAGTCATCGTTCTCACAACACTGAGGACCAGTCATTCGAAATGACTTCTCCATGCATTTTATGCATTGGTAAAAGCACTATGATGACAAGTGTGATATGTTTTCAGGTATCTCCTATACTAATAGAGCCACATGCTCACCGGTTTGCCACATGATGTAGGCCTATGGACTGAACAAGAAACCACCAAAAATTTTAACCAGTCATCGTTCTCATAACACTGAGGACCAGTCATTCGAAATGACTTCTCCATGCATTTTATGCATTGGTAAAAGCACTATGATGAAAAGTGTGATATGTTTTCAGGTATCTCCTATACTAATAGAGCCACATGCTCACCGGTTTGCCACATGATGTAGGCCTATGGACTGAACAAGAAACCACCAAAAATTTTAACCAGTCATCGTTCTCACAACACTGAGGACCAGTCATTCGAAATGACTTCTCCATGCATTTTATGCATTGGTAAAAGCACTATGATGAAAAGTGTGATATGTTTTCAGTTATCTCCTATACTAATAGAGCCACATGCTCACCGGTTTGCCACATGCTGTAGGCCTATGGACTGAACAAGAAACCACCAAAAATTTTAACCAGTCATCGTTCTCACAACACTGAGGACCAGTCATTCGAAATGACTTCTCCATGCATTTTATGCATTGGTAAAAGCACTATGATGAAAAGTGTGATATGTTTTCAGGTATCTCCTATACTAATAGAGCCACATGCTCACCGGTTTGCCACATGCTGTAGGCCTATGGACTGAACAAGAAACCACCAAATATTTTAACCAGTCATCGTTCTCACAACACTGAGGACCAGTCATTCGAAATGACATCTCCATGCATTTTATGCATTGGTAAAAGCACTATGATGAAAAGTGTGATATGTTTTCAGGTATCTCCTATACTAATAGAGCCACATGCTCACCGGTTTGCCACATGATGTAGGCCTATGGACTGAACAAGAAACCACCAAAAATTTTAACCAGTCATCGTTCTCACAACACTGAGGACCAGTCATTCGAAATGACATCTCCATGCATTTTATGCATTGGTAAAAGCACTATGATGAAAAGTGTGATATGTTTTCAGGTATCTCCTATACTAATAGAGCCACATGCTCACCGGTTTGCCACATGATGTAGGCCTATCGACTGAACAAGAAACCACCAAAAATTTTAACCAGTCATCGTTCTCACAACACTGAGGACCAGTCATTCGAAATGACTTCTCCATGCATTTTATGCATTGGTAAAAGCACTATGATGAAAAGTGTGATATGTTTTCAGGTATCTCCTATACTAATAGAGCCACATGCTCACCGGTTTGCCACATGATGTAGGCCTATGGACTGAACAAGAAACCACCAAAAATTTTAACCAGTCATCGTTCTCATAACACTGAGGACCAGTCATTCGAAATGACTTCTCCATGCATTTTATGCATTGGTAAAAGCACTATGATGAAAAGTGTGATATGTTTTCAGGTTTCTCCTATACTAATAGAGCCACATGCTCACCGGTTTGCCACATGATGTAGGCCTATGGACTGAACAAGAAACCACCAAAAATTTTAACCAGTCATCGTTCTCACAACACTGAGGACCAGTCATTCGAAATGACTTCTCCATGCATTTTATGCATTGGTAAAAGCACTATGATGAAAAGTGTGATATGTTTTCAGGTATCTCCTATACTAATAGAGCCACATGCTCACCGGTTTGCCACATGCTGTAGGCCTATGGACTGAACAAGAAACCACCAAAAATTTTAACCAGTCATCGTTTTCACAACTCTGAGGACCAGTCATTCGAAATGACTTCTCCATGCATTTTATGCATTGGTAAAAGCACTATGATGAAAAGTGTGATATGTTTTCAGGTATCTCCTATACTAATAGAGCCACATGCTCACCGGTTTGCCACATGCTGTAGGCCTATGGACTGAACAAGAAACCACCAAAAATTTTAACCAGTCATCGTTCTCACAACACTGAGGACCAGTCATTCGAAATGACTTCTCCATGCATTTTATGCATTGGTAAAAGCACTATGATGAAAAGTGTGATATGTTTTCAGGTATCTCCTATACTAATAGAGCCACATGCTCACCGGTTTGCCACATGATGTAGGCCTATCGACTGAACAAGAAACCACCAAAATTTTAACCAATCATCGTTCTCACAACACTGAGAACCAGTCATTCGAAATGACTTCTCCATGCATTTTATGCATTGGTAAAAGCACTATGATGAAAAGTGTGATATGTTTTCAGGTATCTCCTATACTAATAGAGCCACATGCTCACCGGTTTGCCACATGATGTAGGCCTATGGACTGAACAAGAAACCACCAAAAATTTTAACCAGTCATCGTTCTCACAACACTGAGGACCAGTCATTCGAAATGACTTCTCCATGCATTTTATGCATTGGTAAAAGCACTATGATGAAAAGTGTGATATGTTTTCAGGTATCTCCTATACTAATAGAGCCACATGCTCACCGGTTTGCCACATGATGTAGGTCTATGACTGAACAAGAAACCACCAAAAATTTTAACCAGTCATCGTTCTCACAACACTGAGGACCAGTCATTCGAAATGACTTCTCCATGCATTTTTATGCATTGGTAAAAGCACTATGATGAAAAGTGTGATATGTTTTCAGGTATCTCCTATACTAATAGAGCCACATGCTCACCGGTTTGCCACATGATGTAGGCCTATGGACTGAACAAGAAACCACCAAAAATTTTAACCAGTCATCGTTCTCACAACACTGAGGACCAGTCATTCGAAATGACTTCTCCATGCATTTTATGCATTGGTAAAAGCACTATGATGAAAAGTGTGATATGTTTTCAGGTATCTCCTATACTAATAGAGCCACATGCTCACCGGTTTGCCACATGATGTAGGCCTATGGACTGAACAAGAAACCACCAAAAATTTTAACCAGTCATCGTTCTCACAACACTGAGGACCAGTCATTCGTTATGACTTCTCCATGCATTTTATGCATTGGTAAAAGCACTATGATGAAAAGTGTGATATGTTTTCAGGTATCTCCTATACTAATAGAGCCACATGCTCACCGGTTTGCCACATGATGTAGGCCTATGGACCTGAACAAGAAACCACCAAAAATTTTAACCAGTCATCGTTCTCACAACACTGAGGACCAGTCATTCGAAATGACTTCTCCATGCATTTTATGCATTGGTAAAAGCACTATGATGAAAAGTGTGATATGTTTTCAGGTATCTCCTATACTAATAGAGCCACATGCTCACCGGTTTGCCACATGATGTAGGCCTATGGACTGAACAAGAAACAACCAAAATTTTTAACCAGTCATCGTTCTCACAACACTGAGGACCAGTCATTCGAAATTACTTCTCCCATGCATTTTATGCATTGGTAAAAGCACTATGATGAAAAGTGTGATATGTTTTCAGGTATCTAATATACTAATAGAGCCACATGCTCACCGGTTTGCCACATGATGTAGGCCTATGGACTGAACAAGAAACCACCAAAAATTTTAACCAGTCATCGTTCTCATAACACTGAGGACCAGTCATTCGAATGACTTCTCCATGCATTTTATGCATTGGTAAAAGCACTATGATGAAAAGTGTGATATGTTTTCAGGTATCTCCTATACTAATAGAGCCACATGCTCACCGGTTTGCCACATGATGTAGGCCTATGGACTGAACAAGAACCACCAAAAATTTTAACCAATCATCGTTCTCACAACACTGAGAACCAGTCATTCGAAATGACTTCTCTATGCATTTTATGCATGGTAAAGCACTATGATGAAAAGTGTGATATGTTTTCAGGTATCTCCTATACTAATAGAGCCACATGCTCACCGGTTTGCCACATGATGTAGGCCTATGGGACTGAACAAGAAACCACCAAAAATTTTAACCAGTCATCGTTCTCACAACACTGAGGACCAGTCATTCGAAATGACTTCTCCATGCATTTTATGCATTGGTAAAAGCACTATGATGAAAAGTGTGATAGTTTTCAGGTATCTCCTATACTAATAGAGCCACTTGCTCCACCGGTTTGCCACATGATGTAGGTCTATGGACTGAACAAGAAACCACCAAAATTTTAACCAGTCATCGTTCTCACAACACTGAGGACCAGTCATTCGAAATGACTTCTCCATGCATTTTATGCATTGGTAAAAGCACTGATGAAAAGTAGTGTGATATGTTTTCAGGTATCTCCTATACTAATAGAGCCACATGCTCACCGGTTTGCCACATGATGTAGGCCTATGGACTGAACAAGAAACCACCAAAAATTTTAACCAGTCATCGTTCTCACAACACTGAGGACCAGTCATTCGAAATGACTTCTCCATGCATTTTATGCATTGGTAAAAGCACTATGATGAAAAGTGTGATATGTTTTTCAGGTATCTCCTATACTAATAGAGCCACATGCTCACCGGTTTGCCACATGATGTAGGCCTATGGACCTGAACAAGAAACCACCAAAAAATTTTAACCAGTCATCGTTCTCACAACACTGAGGACCAGTCATTCGAAATGACTTCTCCATGCATTTTATGCATTGGTAAAAGCACTATGATGAAAAGTGTGATATGTTTTCAGGTATCTCCTATACTAATAGAGCCACATGCTCACCGGTTTGCCACATGATGTAGGCCTATGGACTGAACAAGAAACCACCAAAAATTTTAACCAGTCATCGTTCTCACAACACTGAGGACCAGTCATTCGAAATGACTTCTCCATGCATTTTATGCATTGGTAAAAGCACTATGATGACAAGTGTGATATGTTTTCAGGTATCTCCTATACTAATAGAGCCACATGCTCACCGGTTTGCCACATGATGTAGGCCTATGGACTGAACAAGAACCACCAAAAATTTTAACAGTCATCGTTCTCATAACACTGAGGACCAGTCATTCGAAATGACTTCTCCATGCATTTTATGCATTGGTAAAAGCACTATGATGAAAAGTGTGATATGTTTTCAGGTATCTCCTATACTAATAGAGCCACATGCTCACCGGTTTGCCACATGATGTAGGCCTATGGACTGAACAAGATACCACCAAAAATTTTAACCAGTCATCGTTCTCACAACACTGAGGACCATTCATTCGAAATGACTTCTCCATGCATTTTATGCATTGGTAAAAGCACTATGATGAAAAGTGTGATATGTTTTTCAGGTATCTCCTATACTAATAGAGCCACATGCTCACCGGTTTGCCACATGATGTAGGCCTATGGACTGAACAAGAAACCACCAAAAATTTTAACCAGTCATCGTTCTCACAACACTGAGGACCAGTCATTCGAAATGACTTCTCCATGCATTTTATGCATTGGTAAAAGCACTATGATGACAAGTGTGATATGTTTTCAGGTATCTCCTATACTAATAGAGCCACATGCTCACCGGTTTGCCACATGATGTAGGCCTATGGACTGAACAAGAAACCACCAAAAATTTTAACCAGTCATCGTTCTCATAACACTGAGGACCAGTCATTCGAAATTGGACTTCTCCATGCATTTTATGCATTGGTAAAAGCACTATGATGAAAGTGTGATATGTTTTCAGGTATCTCCTATACTAATAGAGCCACATGCTCACCGGTTTGCCACATGATGTGGCCTATGGACTGAACAAGAAACCACCCAAAAATTTTAACCAGTCATCGTTCTCACAACACTGAGGACCAGTCATTCGAAATGACTTCTCCATGCATTTTATGCATTGGTAAAAAGCACTATGATGAAAAGTGTGATATGTTTCAGTTATCTCCTATACTAATAGAGCCACATGCTCACCGGTTTGCCACATGCTGTAGGCTATGGACTGAACAAGAAACACCAAAATTTTAACCAGTCATCGTTCTCACAACACTGAGGACCAGTCATTCGAAATGACTTCTCCATGCATTTTATGCATTGGTAAAAGCACTATGATGAAAAGTGTGATATGTTTTCAGGTATCTCCTATACTAATAGAGCCACATGCTCACCGGTTTGCCACATTGCTGTAGGCCTATGGAACTGAACAAGAACCCACCAAATATTTTAACCAGTCATCGTTCTCACAACACTGAGGACCAGTCATTCGAAATGACATCTCCATGCATTTTATGCATTGGTAAAAGCACTATGATGAAAAGTGTGATATGTTTTCAGGTATCTCCTATACTAATAGAGCCACATGCTCACCGGTTTGCCACATGATGTAGGCCTATGGGACTGAACAAGAAACCACCAAAAATTTTAACCAGTCATCGTTCTCACAACACTGAGGACCAGTCATTCGAAATGACAATCTCCATGCATTTTATGCATTGGTAAAAGCACTATGATGAAAAAGTGTGATATGTTTTCAGGTATCTCCTATACTAATAGAGCCACATGCTCACCGGTTTGCCACATGGATGTAGGCCTATCGACTGAACAAGAAACCACCAAAAATTTAACCAGTCATCGTTCTCACAACACTGAGGACCAGTCATTCGAAATGACTTCCTCCATGCATTTTATGCATTGGTAAAAAGCACTATGATGAAAAGTGTGATAATGTTTTCAGGTATCTCCTATACTAATAGAGCCACATGCTCACCGGTTTGCCACATGATGTAGGCCTATGGACTGAACAAGAAACCACCAAAAATTTTAACCAGTCATCGTTCTCATAACACTGAGGACCAGTCATTCGAAATGACTTCTCCATGCATTTTATGCATTGGTAAAAGCACTATGATGAAAAGTGTGATATGTTTTCAGGTTTCTCCCTATACTAATAGAGCCACATGCTCACCGGTTTGCCACATGATGTAGGCCTATGGACTGAACAAGAACCACCAAAAATTTTAACCAGTCATCGTTCTCACAACACTGAGGACCAGTCATTCCGAAATGACTTCTCCATGCATTTATGCATTGGTAAAAGCACTATGATGAAAAGTGTGATATGTTTTCAGGTATCTCCTATACTAATAGAGCCACATGCTCACCGGTTTGCCACATGCTGTAGGCCTATGGACTGAACAAGAAACCACCAAAAATTTTAACCAGTCATCGTTTTCACAACTCTGAGGACCAGTCATTCGAAATGACTTCTCCATGCATTTTATGCATTGGTAAAAGCACTATGATGAAAAGTGTGATATGTTTTCAGGTATCTCCTATACTAATAGAGCCACATGCTCACCGGTTTGCCACATGCTGTAGGCCTATGGACTGAACAAGAAACCACCAAAAATTTTAACCAGTCATCGTTCTCACAACACTGAGGACCAGTCATTCGAAATGACTTCTCCATGCATTTTATGCATTGGTAAAAGCACTATGATGAAAAGTGTGATATGTTTTCCGGTATCCTCCTATACTAATAGAGCCACATGCTCACCGGTTAGCCACACATGATGTAGGCCTAATCGACTGAACAAGAAACCACCAAAAATTTTAACCAATCATCGTTCTCACAACACTGAGAACCAGTCATTCGAAATGACTTCTCCATGCATTTTATGCATTGGTAAAAGCACTATGATGAAAAGTGTGATATGTTTTCAGGTATCTCCTAAACTAATAGAGCCCAGCTCACCGGGTTTGCCACATGATTGTAGGCCTATGGACTGAACAAGAAACCACCAAAAATTTTAACCAGTCATCGTTCTCACAACACTGAGGACCAGTCATTCGAAATGACTTCTCCATGCATTTTATGCATTGGTAAAAGCACTATGATG